>NC_135655.1:16428709-16657874 GCF_964188315.1 Podarcis muralis | reverse complement strand
TCAGCAACCAAGAAGGAAGCCGACAGAAAAAGCTCATCAGTGCAAAGTTTCCTCAGTGCCTCAGCAAGTGGTGTTGGACTAAAAAATGTAGCCGAGAAAAATTGGCATTTGCCCTCTCAAAATATTTGTCTACCCCTATTGGAGACAGACAATGTGTTCCAAATGGATTTTATTTTAACTGCAAAATAACAAACAAGCCCCTCAAGGCAGAAGGAATTCAGATCAGGCATGGAGCAGAGATGACCCCAATTAACCAGTTTACCCATAACACTCAAGAAAGAAAGAAAGAAAGAAAGAAAGAAAGAAAGAAAGAAAGAAAGAAAGAGTGATTTTGCAAATGTGGAAGGAAGCAAATAGCTCCAGGCTTTCCCCACAGGTCCATCACTCAAGAACTTTAAAAATCCTATCAGGTGGAGTATCTCTTGGCCTGCTCAAATGTCTTTACCTCTCCTTGGTTTTGACTCTGAACTTTACAGAAAGGAAAATCTGTTGAATATTGAGAAGCCCTGTTGTTTCTGGATGCCCACATTTAGCAGGCAATGAGAAGTAGCAAGGGGAATGTGGGCTTCTGCACCAAAACACGCACAGCCCCCGACCACATTTCATGCAGCTCTTCAGCTACTGCATCCTTCCAGACTTGCTCATCAGAACATTGCTCTTGGAATCTGGGTGGACCTGATATGGGTGGAGCTGAAGCAGAGCAACGGAATTGGATACGATCTTTGTTAACGTAGAGAGTTGAGCTGTCAATTTGCTGTCTTTATATTTGTGTTCCGCTTTTCCAGTAGCAAATGTTGAACTCGAAGCTGCTCACAATGACCATGGTAGCATTAAAAAAAAACCCTGCAAACATTGCAATCGCTATAATACCAAGCGTGTCAGCATATAAAGCAAACAACAGCAACAAATTCATCACAACGATGCATAGAATGAGTCATAGTGACTTGTAGTATTGCCAGGCTACCTCCTAGTCACATGGAACTTTACTCCAGATCAACAGTGAACTCTTGCCCTGAGATCTGAACAATGGCTTTCTTCCAACCAGCAAGAGTCTTTGAGGCAGGATTTTTCATCAGTGAACAAGTGCCTTATTGCCAATATGAATTGCTGGTGCTACATTGATGTTGTCCCCACTGAAATCCAGCCACAGGGACCAGTTTGAAACCTTCTTTTCGTTTCCTCGATGTCTTTATTCTCTGAAGCCCGTGACTCATTCCTTCCCTATTATTATTTTTATGTAAAGCCAATGAGAGGTTTTTTTATGGCATTGGAAAGTCAGCTCATGGCTGTGATGACTGAATAAGAATAATAGAATAATAGAGTTGGAAGGGACGCTGTGGGTCATCTTATAGGAAACATTTCTTTTCTGTGTGCTACTCTGTTATACCACGCCATAGTGATGTGTCAGAGAGGAAGTCAGGACTACACTCAGCGTAGGAATAATTTTTTTCATGTTCCTGATTTTTTTCCAGTGTCCTACAAACCTATACCACTTTGTATAAATACTGATTCATTACATTAAAATGTATCAAGATGCCTAGCTCCTTGAAAGAAAAACAGAATCGCCAACTGAACGAACAAGGCTAGCGGCTAGGAAGGTTTTACTGCAAATAAAAAGACTCTTGATATCCTTTAATGGCTACTATTTATTATAATTACATTGTTGACATGGGCCTAATCCTTAAGAATGACCCTTTTGTGTGTATGGGTTGTTTTTTCTATTAAACAACAACAAGCACCACTGGATGCTAACTGCCAATGGGAACTGACATACGGTGAAAAAGATTAGCTTCAAAGTAAATTGCTGCTGTTTTCCTAGTTGACAGCATAGCAACTGCCACAATTCAAAGGGGGAAGTAGCAGCCACATAATCCTTAATCTACTGGAGTTTTGGTGAAAGAAAGAGGTAATCATCCTTTTAAACTGCCACCACCGGGATTTGAAATGATTCAGTTACTTCTGAAGCAACTTCTTACGAGTTTTACGATTGATTGATTGATTGATTGATTGATTGAACATTATCTATATCCCGCCTTTCTGCTAAAATGGGATTCAAAGGGAGAGTTGTAGCATTTTAAAAACATCATAATAAAATGCAAAGTAATAAGATGCAAGGGACGCGGGTGGCGCTGTGGATAAAACCTCAGCGCCTAGGGCTTGCCGATCAAAAGGTCGGCGGTTCGAAATCCCCACGGCGGGGTGCGCTCCTGTTGTTCGGTCCCAGCGCCTGCCAACCTAGCAGTTCGAAAGCACCCCTGGGTGCAAGTAGATAAATAGGGACCGCTTACCAGCGGGAAGGTAAACGGCGTTTCCGTGTGTGGCTCTGGCTCGCCAGATGCAGCTTTGTCACGCTGGCCACGTGACCCGGAAGTGTCTGCAGACAGCGCTGGCTCCCGGCCTCTAGAGTGAGATGAGTGCACAACCCTAGAGTCTGTCAAAACTGGCCCGTACGGGCAGGGGTACCTTTACCTTTAAGATGCAAACTAGTTCAAAACAATTGTTGCATGGCCCCCAACCCTCCCCATTTGTTGAAATAAAGACACATGGAGACCAGCATTTTAGGTTAATGGGCTAAAAAAGGCCACAACTTTATTGGTTACAGAATGTGAGTGGTATCTAAAACCAACATTGAAATACTGATTGCCCTGTTAACAGCCTAGTGGTCAGCAATGTTTGCACCTAGTTTTTGAAAGCCTAAATAGCCTGCTGGTGGGGGAAATAGCTAGGAGAAAGCCCATCTAACCTCTCTGGAGGGGGGATTCCACAATAATTGGGTCACCACCAAACATGCCACTGATGTTGCAGGGGCTAAGAGAAGGTGATTACCCAAGGAAGCTGAATGAAGCAGTTAAAATAATGCCCTTTTCCATGCAGCGCGTGGAACTCACTCCACCAGGAAGCAGCAATGGCCACCAGTTTGGATGGCTTCAAAAATGGATTGGACAAAGTCATGGAGGAGAGGGCTGTCAATGGCTTCTAACCCTGATGGCTATGATTTGGTTCCACAACTGGAGGCAGCAAGGCTTCTGAATGCCAGTTGCTGGAAACCACAAGAAGAGAGAGTGCTCTTGCACTCAAATCCTGCGTGTGGACGTCCCAGAGACATTTGGTTGGCCACAGCTGAGAAGAGGATGCTGGACTCAATGGACCATTGGCTTGATCCAGAATGCCCTTCTCACGTTCTTATGCCCTTCCCGTTCTGGGTAGCCTTGAAATTATTATTGCGACAGCATGTGACTGGTTAAAAACATTTTTAGATGCTATTTATGTTTAACAATTTTCTAAATTTATTTTATTTTATATTGTCATTTGCTGGCCTGGGCTTCTTTGGGAGTAAAAGGTAGAAATTTATAAACAAATAACACAGAGACTGGAACTTAGCTATCCACCAACCTTCTACATTTTTCAAACGTTCCAGCTCAGCTTGCATAGTTAGATATAGATGATATGATAGATATTGCATAGTTAGATATAGATGATATGATAGATATACAGATGAGAGAGAGAGAGAGAGAGAGAGAGAGAGAGAGAGAGAGAGAGATGGGTAGGTAGATATGAGAGAGAGAGAGAGAGAGTGTAAAGGTAAAGGTAAAGGTACCCCTGACCATTAGGTCCAGTCGTGGCCGACTCTGGGGTTGCGGCGCTCATCTTGCTTTATTGGCTGAGGGAGCCAGCGTACAGCTTCCGGATCATGTGGCCAACATGACTAAGCCACTTCTGGCAAACCAGAGCAACACACGGAAATACTGTTTACCTTCCCGCCGGAGCAGTACCTATTTATCTACTTGCACTTTGACGTGCTTCCGAACTACTAGGTTGGCAGGAGCAGGGACTGAACAACGGGAGCTCACCCCGTCGCGGGGATTCGAACCACTGACCTTCTGATCAGCAAGCCCATGTCCCATAGATGATAGATAGATAGATAGATAGATAGATAGATAGATAGATAGATAGATGATAGATAGATAGATGATAGATGATAGATAGATAGATAGATAGATGATAGATAGATAGATGATAGATAGATAGATAGATAGATAGATAGATAGATAGATAGATAGATGATAGATAGATAGATAGATAGATGATAGATGATAGATGATAGATAGAGATAGATGATAGATAGATAGATAGATAGATAGAGATAGATAGATGATAGATAGATAGATGATAGATAGATGATAGATAGATAGATAGATAGATATAGATGATAGATGATAGATGATAGATAGATAGATAGATAGATAGATAGATAGATAGATAGATAGATAGATGATAGATAGAGATAGATAGATAGATGGATAGATAGATAGATAGATAGATGATAGATAGATAGATAGATAGATGATAGATAGATAGATAGATGATAGATAGATAGATAGATAGATAGATAGATAGATAGATAGATAGATAGATGATAGATGATAGATAGATAGATAGATGATAGATAGATAGATGATAGATAGATAGATAGATAGATAGATAGATAGATAGATAGATAGATAGATAGATGATAGATGATAGATAGATAGATGATAGATAGATGATAGATAGATAGATAGATGATAGATAGATAGATAGATAGATAGATAGATAGATAGATAGATAGATAGCAAATCAAAAGGTGCCTTTTGAGAAGGGGAAATAGAGAAATTAGTAATAAAGCATCTGGATAAAGTTGGCAGAGCAGTGACAGAGCATCTGCAGACAGTCCCAGATCCAATCACGTGCAGCTCCAAGTAGGACTGCAGAAAGACTCCCTACCTGAAGCCCTGCAGGATTGCTGCCAGTCAGTGTAGACATTACTGAGCTCAATGGACCAAGGATCTGACTCAGCATAAAGTAGCATCCTATGTCCCTTTGAGTACTTTGACAGGAAATATGTTTATAAATATATACTGGTAGAGAAGATGCAAAGTGTAATTTAGCCCAATTGTGTCCACTTTGATTAGGAGCTGCTGCCCAGGGTTCTTAATAATAATAAATATGAATTTTCCCCAGCCACTCTGAGCAACTTACAGCACATACAAAATTGTAATACATTAGACATTAAAAATTCCCCGATACAGGGTTTCCTGTATGCCGCTGCCCGCCCCTCAGCCCAATAATAATGAATGTTTTGTGAGTGGAAATTGTACTATCCTCTCTTGCAAAATTCACTCAGCCATACAGATGGCTGAAATCTTTCTACAATGTCCCCCAACCTCCAGGAAAATTCTCAGGAGGCCACTTCCACGAGGACTGCCCAGTTGATCACAAAGCATTTGACTTTATATGAAAAAAAAGCAATGCTAAGCTGTAACTTTTCATTGGGGATTTGGCCATGGAAGCACGAACTTTTGTACTCATTGAGGGAGGTGGAGTTCCAAAGAGCATGGCTTTGCATCAAAAGGAAACAATGATGAAAACAAATTGTATAATCCTTTCTTCTTCTGTGTGTGTGTGTTGGGTTTTTTAAGGAAAGCCATTACATAAACAAAATTCAGAAGTAAATAACTAAAAATCCTGCTCTGTAAGAAAAAAAAACTCCATCAATAGTCCTGGCCAAGACCTGATCTTACAGGCTTTGTTCAGCCTGGTACCATAGAAAGATATGGATTTGACACACATTCTTTAGAAAACACAAATCACCGCTTTTGACAAAAAAATAGAAAAGTGGAGCAACCTGTTCCTAAACACTTTATTTCTGAGAACCACAGTCTGCCAGACTCATCAATCATTGCTGCAGAGGTACCAAAAGATCCAGCAAGGGTTGCAAACTGGGAGAACTTCTGGGTAGACACATGGACTATTATCCTAGAGGATAGTAGCAGCATCACCAAGCTTCAGCGGATGAAAGTTTTCTGAGCACTCCATCCTCAAAGCTCTCTGTCCCCTTGGAAACAGCATCATTTTCATAGGCACAACGGATGCAGAAGAAAGCCAAAACGTTTTACTAAAATAATTAAAATGTTCTGTTTTGTTAGTTGTTGTAATAAACATGTGGTTTTAGTGATCAAACTGAATCCTACCAGTTTCCAGAACTTGTCAGAACTGTTTGATGTGCGCACTCTCTCTGGATATATATCTTGGAGGGCATGTAGTCCAACCCCCCTGCTCAATGCAAAAATATGCAGCTGTGGTCTATCCAGTGCTTTTTTTCTAAAACAAAAAATGTTTAGGGGGTACTCTCATTTTCCTACTCATATTGAAATACTGCCCCTCAATGAGGCCAAACTTAGATTCACAAAATGTTGAGGGATATGTGTACCCCTGCGTCGTCCCCAGAAAGAAAACCACTGGGTATATCCCTGCATACCAAAATGCCTGCCCAGCCTCTCTACACAGTGAAGCGGAAGGGACACGGGTGGCGCTGTGGTCTAAACCACTGAGCCTCTTGGGCTTGCCGATCAGAAGGTTGGCGGTTCTAATCCCCGTGACGGAGTGAGCTCCCGTTGCTCAGTCCCAGCTCCTGCCAACCTAGCAGTTCGAAAGCATGCCAGTACAAGTAGATAAATAGGTGGTGGGAAGGAAAACAGCATTTCCATGTGCTGCTCTGGTTTCCGTCACGGTGTCCCGTTGCACCAGAAGCGGTTTAGTCACGCTGGCCACATAACCCAGAAAGCTATCTGTTGACAAATGCCGGCTCCCTCAGCCTGAAAGCAAGATGAGCGCCGCAACCCCATGGTCACCTTTGACAGGACTTAAGCGTTCAGGGGTCCTTACACAGTGACGGAGTGAAGGAGATCCGGCAATCTCTCACGGTCTTCTGCCTTACAGATCAACAGCTATTATTATTATTATTATTATTATTATTATTATTATTATTATTATCATCATCATCATCATCATCATCATCATCATCATCATCATTTCTAGACGACTTTATGTTTTAAAGAAAAAAATCTCAGAGCTGTTTACAACACATTAAAACATCATATAAAACAATCCAGCTTAAGACAAATTCAAGCTTCAAGGAAAATATTTCAGATCCTTCTCTAAGTGTCATTTTGCTTCCCCCCTTTCTATCAAGCTACTTAATTCATATAGCTGCCTCATAGCAGAAGTACTCTAGGAAGCCAATGTGGTGTAGTGGTCAGAGTGTCGAACTAGAACCTGGGAGATCAGGGTTCAAAGGGCCATGTTATGAAGTGGAGAGATGAGACTAATAACAAACAACCCATCTCAAAGGTCTGAGAGGCTACATATTACATTGTTGTTGTTTAGTCATTTAGTCATGTCTGACTCTTCGTGAACCCATGGACCAGAGCACGCCAGGCACTCCTGTCTTCCACTGCCTCCCGCAGTTTGGTCAAACTCATGTTGGTTACTTCTATAACACTGTCCAACCATTTCATCCTCTGTCGTCCCCTTCTCCTTGTGCCCTCCATCTTTCCCAACATCAGGGTCTTTTCCAGGGAGTCTTCTCTTCTCATGAGGTGGCCAAAGTATTAGAGCTTCAGCTTCAGGATCTGTCCTTCCAATGAGCACTCAGGGCTGATTTCCTTCAGAATGGAGAGGTTTGATCTTCTTGCAGTCCATGGGACTCTCAAGAGTCTCCTCCAGTACCATAATTCAAAAGCATCAATTCTCCGGCGATCAGCCTTCTTTGTGGTCCAGCTCTCAGTTCCATACATCACTACTGGGAAAACCATAGCTTTAAAACCTGGAGAAGGAACCAGCAATCCACTCCAATATCCCTGCCAAGAAAACTCAATGGACAATAACAACATATTACATAGATGGCTTTAAAAGATGGTTGGACAAATCCATGGAGAAAAAGGCTATCAGTGGCCACTGCCTCTACCAGCTGTGGAGGCTTTATGCTTCTGAATACCAGTTGCTGGAAACCACAGGAGGGGAGAGCGCTTTGGGGGTATCTTTTGGGAACGTATCTGGTTGGGTCACTGTGAGAACAGGAAGCTGGACTAGTTGGCTTGATGCAGTTGGCTTCTCTTATATTCTTATGCTCTTGCATGAGTTCTTCCCAGACTTCTCCATTATTATTCCACCATCTTAATAAACAATAATAATAATAAAAATGTATTTATATCCCGCCCTTCCCAGCTGAAGCTGGGCTCAGAGCGGCTAACAACAGTAAAATAATACAGCATTCTAAAATCAATTCATTCTTCAAATTAAATTCAAATCAAATTAATGGCCACCACTGGGTTCTGTGAGGATTACCAAAGGAGGGGGTCAGGCTGTGCCCTGGCCAAAGGCCCGGTGGAACAGCTCTGTCTTGCAGGCCCTGCGGAAAGATGTCAAGCCCTGCAGGGCCCTAGTCTCTTGTGACAAAGCATTCCACCAGATCGGAGCCACAGCCAAAAAAGCCCTGGCTCTGGTTGAGGCCAGCCTAACCTCCCTGTGGCCCGGGACCTCCAAGATGTTTTTGTTTGATGACCGTAAGGTCCTCCGTGGGACATACCAGGAGAGGCGGTCCCGTAGGTACGAGGGTCCTAAGCCATATAGGGTTTAAAGGTTAAAACCAGCACCTTAAACCTGATCCTGTACTCCACTGGGAGTCAGTGCAG
The DNA here is from genome assembly GCF_964188315.1 of Podarcis muralis. Taxonomy (NCBI): domain Eukaryota; kingdom Metazoa; phylum Chordata; class Lepidosauria; order Squamata; family Lacertidae; genus Podarcis; species Podarcis muralis. Next base: position 16,649,361 of record NC_135655.1, on the reverse strand, counting down.
CTGGTATAGCACTGGGTGAATGTGATCCCACAGCGCATACAAAGGAGAATGTATAGCAGTTTTCTCAAGCTTTGTTTGAGAACTGATGCCATTAGTGTCTCCTGCTGTGAAGTGTGCTAGTGTTGATCAAAAAATGCTGGCGTTTAGAGTATTTTTGAAAAACTTATAACGAAAGCTTATATTCCCTGCTCACTTATTTTTATGACACAAGAGGCCACAGGAACGAAAATGTTGTGAAATTCGCATGTCTCCCACATATAGTTTATTTTGGATTACAGAGTACTAAGCTACGATCTTGTATATGTGGCACAGGACTCCAAAGGGGTTAGCTGGGGCGGGTGGTGATATGAATTCCATATTAATTTTGTTGTTGAAACATTTCCTACAAAGTATGCTGTGGCATTCTTTTGAGGACCGTTTCATTAGCTGGAAAACCAGTGCAAATGTAACTTGCCTTGATGCCTCCCATGAGTCAAGCTACATCTCGCAGCAATAGTATGATTCATACTTGTGGTAAGATCTTGCCAGATAAAGCGTAAAAGCATTTATAAAAGCAAAGCTGAACACCACGAAAAATAGGAACACACTTGAGTGAAGAGGCCACTCATGGAGCTCAAACAAATTTGCTCTCAGAAAATTCTTCTTGAAATGTCGATGCTCAATATTATCATCTAGATATTAGCCATATATTTCTTAACTCTTGGGTTAATTTTGGAGCGGGGGGGTTGGCACCCAGTGTTATTTGGAACTGGAAACTGACCATTGATATTCTGCACTATGTGAGAGATGGCAATGGTATTTGGATTTGGCAGCATTCATGGCCAATACACAATCGTCCATGAAAACTGCATTCTAAAAGGAGGAGAGGAGGAAATGGATGAATTATTGTTTCCAACACCCTGCCTGCCTGTTCACACCAGAAAGCTTGATCTCAAGTGTTATTGTACTCTTCCATCCTTTTCTACAATATCTAAACAAGAATCTTCAGTGGGAGGGAAATTTACTATTGTCAGACATTGTAGCTGTCTCCCTTGTTTGGGATGCATTGGGGGGATAGCAGTGATAATTTTGCCTTGCATATGCACTTTTGCGGGATGTGGGTGGCGCTGTGGGCTAACCCACAGAGCCTAGCACTTGCCGATCACAAGGTCGGTGGTTCGAATCCCCGCGACGGTGTGAGCTCCCATTGCTCGGTCCCTGCTCCTGCCAACCTAGCAGTTCGAAAGCACGTCAAAGTGCAAGTAGATAAATAGGTACCGCTCCAGTGGGAAGGTAAACGGCGTTTCTGTACGCTGCTCTGGTTCGCCGGAAGTGGCTTAGTCATGCTGGCCACATGACCCGGAAGCTGTATGCCGGCTCCCTCGGCCAATAAAGCGAGATGAGCGCCGCAACCCCAGAGTCGGTCATGACTGGACCTAATGGTCAGGGGTCCCTTTACGCACTTTTGAAAGTGTAGCACCCTGCTTGTGGTTAACGCTTAGCTGGAATGAAATATTCAACGCAGCAATAGAGAAATTAAAATAATAATTTATTTGTCAGACAAATAAATGAGAGGCACAGTGGTATATGGTTACCAAGCTCTGGCCTGCCTTCCTGCCATTATGGCCAGCACTTATATTCCCTTAATCCAGCCCCCTTTGCTCCTCCTTGGGCTGCCTCTGTCCAATCAGCCTGGTTGGATTTCCTATTGGCTGTTTGCTAGAACCAATCACAATAGATACACCCATTTCCTTCTATCCTTATAAGGGAGACAAAGAGCTATATATAAATGACAAATAAGTAATAATATATCTTACATGGAATCTTAATTACCAGCTCACCTCTTGCCCTCCTTGCCCTATTGCCTTCTAAAACAAATGGTTAATCTTAAATTTTTATCTTAAACATATGTCAAGGATCTTGAGTTTCACATCAACATTGAAAGATCTCCTTCATTTGAAGGTTTCTAAACAAATGCCTGACAACTATATATCAGGACCGCCCAGATGGCGTCTTCCTGTCCGGCAGGGGGGCTAGGCTGGTGGCTGACTTAATTTCAGGATAAATACAACTCTTACAACTATATGAAATAAGAATCTAGCATTTCTTAAATCCTTTGCATAATTACATTTAAGCCAATATATTTAATACATAATATATATAGCTTTTTAAAAGGAAAATAAATCTTTGCAGAGTAAAAGGATCTCAATTTAAAAAGAAACAAGGAACAGCTTTTAAAACGCTTCCCAAAATACCAGCCAGCCAGATGCTTAGCCTTTTTGACCTTTAGGCAAATGACTCTTTGTATATTGAGAGGCCGAATGGCAAAACCTTACTATTTACCTACCACTTTTACAACTTAGTTGTACTCTACAGCAAGCAGGTCAGTGACCTGCTTCTCAGCCTTTTTATGACCGCAATAAACCAGGGGGCCCTTTGCTTGCCAGCTGCTTGCTGGAGCCGCTTGCTGGTTTTCTACCTTGGAAGAAACATTATTTTTAGAATTTTAGGAACCTGATCAAAATATAAGCCAATATAAGCCTTGATTAAAAATGCAGTCTATATTCAGATGCCTCATTCCCCCCTTTCAAGCTCAAGGACCTTCATACCAAGTGTCCTTGATAGCTTGACCTTCATCATATTCCTGAGGTAAAGCTCTGTATAGGGCCATGATATGAGGTAGAGTTTCATTTGAAACCATCTTGCTAATTGTACTTCTAAAACATGAAATGATACATGGCATCATACATAAAACCATTACCACTACTGTCAAGAAAAACAAGCAAGACAATAGTATCCCTTTGAGTCCTGTGACATTAGGTAACCAATTGGTGAGCCATCCCATATCCCATCCTTCCCATGTTTGTACTGGGACATGTGCTATATTCTCCATCTTTGTAGCCAACACACGGATTGCCTCACCATTATCAGAAATGTTAAAGCAACAGGCATTCCCTGTCAAGTTCAAGACTCCACATAGGCCTCCCTGCCTGGCAAGTACATAATCCATTCCCATTTTCAGCTGCAAAATGGCGGCTCTACTTTCATCCAACTGTTGTGCAATAAGTCTCAAACTCTGGGCCGTTGCATTGGTTACAAGTTCCACTACTGCTTGCAATCGAATTATTCTGTTTAGATTATAAATAGGATCCCGTGCCCCTTGTATGAGCTCACCAGGATTCCAGGAGGCAGGATCATAATAGGCTATAATGCGCTCTGGCGGCCAATCATCAGTACCGCTCCAACTTTGGGTACTTCCTCCTGCTATACGAGAAATATCAGCATTCCTTCGTGTTCGCTTGGCCGAACTAGTGGGCATAATCCACATTGGTGGTAATACCCATCCCAGGAAACAAGTCCCACTCCATTTGGAAGGGAGTTTCTTGTATGCCCATTCTCCACATATCCACCACAACCATCGGGTCTGAGGTTTTTGGTACGTGGAGTACAGAAGGCGAAATATCAAAAGAGGTAGAGAGTTCACAGTGCAGTATGTTAGATTGCCTTTTTCTGTCACAGTTATGTTCCATACCACTTTCCATGCATGAATAAAAGGAGGTGCACAGGGCAAGGTATTCCGAGTTCGATAGGTAGTACCGTGTGCCCAGGTATGACTATTCTTAATATAATCCCAAGTATAGTGACAATGAGAAGAGCCTATCATGGTAGAATCAGCTGCATCTGATGATTTATGTACACAGAATTCCCCTTGTACAGGTATAACTCGTAATGGTTTAGTTGAGTTCCATCCGGGGAAATTCTGTATTTCTGTTTGGTGTGGCATTTCGCTTACCATACCAATGGCATCTAATGGTATCGGTAATAAGGGCATACCTCCCTCTGAATCATCTGGCCCAAGAGAGCAAACAAGGCAATTGGTCCTATTTGCAACATTGGCTACCATTTCAGCTAAACCTACCCACATATTGTGGTCATGGCTGAATCCATATTTAGCAAATTTGGTCAGATTCAAGGACCCTTCCCCTTCCCAAGGGATCAGGATTAATAATAAAATCATGTTGATGTCTAGCATATGCATTCCTTCCACAAAAGATTACCTTATTGTGATAGCAAATAAATATTAGTCCCAATATAATTCCCCCAGTGACAGAAATGGGGAACCACCAAGACCAAAACATATATCCCGAGGATCCCCAATGAGTAATATCTCTGATAATTGTTCCACAAGGGGGGGCAGTCAATCAATTGTATAAGAGAATCTTCCCTTTCACAATCACTGGTTCAGATGCTCCTCAAGCTTCAGGCGTGCGCAGGTCAGCCAGCTTCCAGGTTGTGGCTGCAGCAGGCCGGTCGTCTAATGTTGCCCGTGACCTAGCCCGTTCCCGGTAGGGCTAGATACAGGGGTTTTTGGAGAGAGTCAGTTTTAAAGGATTAGAGGGGTCACCTTTGCACGTCCAACTGCCTTCGGACTTCTTCAAACGGGAGTGATGAATCCAGGGGGTCACCTCAGCTACCTTCACCGCTGTTGGAGTAGAGAGCAGGACGGTGTAAGGTCCACGCCACTTAGGTGCGAGTGGATCACGTTTCCACTCTTTCACCCATACGCTATCGCCAGCCTGGAACTGATGAATCGGCTCGGCAATGCTGCACGGCGTGCGCTCGAGGACCCACCTGTTAAGAGAAACAAAAACACGGGAGAGAGATTGCACTTGTCCCTGTGTCACATGGTCTCCTATTTGTTTAAGATCAGCTGGAATATCCTGAACAAAGGAGGGCGGTCTCCCATACAGGAGCTCAAAAGGTGACAACTTAAGTCTTTTTGTGGGTGCACACCGAACACGAAACAGTGTTATGGGTAACACATCTACCCATCCCAATCCCGTTTCCTGGGTTAATTTTGCCAATTGGGTTTTCAGAGTCCGATTCATTCTTTCAGTTTTCCCTGAACTCTGAGGCCTATAGGCTGCATGCAGTCTCCATTTCACTTGTAGGACTCGACATACTTCTTGTACTACTTGATCAATGAACGCTGGCCCATTATCACTTCCAATGCATCTAGGTAATCCAAACCTCGGGATCAATTCAGTGAGGAGTCTCTTAGTTACCTCTCGTGCCTTTTCAGTTCGGGTGGGAAAAGCTTCAACCCATCCGGTAAGAGTGTCTACAAACACAAGGAGATACTTGAATCCCTTAGAAGGGACCAGCTCTGTGAAGTCCACAATTAGACTTTCCATGGGGACATATCCCACATGTTGGATTCCAGGAGGTTGTACCGGTCCCTGCCTGGGATTGTTTTTAGCACAAAGAACACATTTCTGTGAAATGCAAGTTGCTAATTGTGATAGGTTAATAATATACAACTTCCGACTGAGACTCTCTCTGGTTGCAGTACCGCCAAGGTGAGTAGATTCATGATAATTTCTTACAATTGTGCCTGCTAGATGATGAGGTACATAAATCCTATTGTCCGGCAGGATCATCCAACCGTCCTTCACAACTGCTCCTTCCTGTTCAGCCCACTTCCTCTCTTCTGGGGTATAGTGAGGTTTAACTTCTTCTGGAACTACCTCTGGTATGAGGGCTGCTATAAATCCTCCCACAGGCTTTTGGGCTGCCTCTCGGGCTGCTTTGTCAGCAGCATGATTTCCTCTGGTTATTGGATCCCTTCCTCGTCGATGACCTTTGCAATGCATTACAGCAATCTGTTCTGGAGCCCATACTGCTTCTAACAGGATTTCTACTTCAGGTCCATATTTCAAGGCCTTCCCGTGGGCTCCTATTAGACCTCTTTCTTTCCATAGAGCTCCATGTGCATGCAGGGTTAAGAAGGCATATTTAGAATCAGTATAGATGTTTGCCTTACATCCGGCTGCCAATTGCAGAGCTCTAGTTAAACCTATAAGTTCAGCTTTTTGTGCTGAGGTGCCGGCAGGCAAAGCTTCAGCTTCCACAACTTCCTCATTGGTGACCACAGCATACCCTGCTCGTCTGGCACCTTCATGCAGGTAACTGCTACCATCAGTATAATATACAACATCTGGATTTTTCAATGGTTCATCTTTCAGATCAGGTCTACTGGAATAAACTTCATCCATTACTTGGAGACAATCATGTGATTCCTCATCACCTACCTCTGGTAGGGGCAGCAAAGTCGCTGGATTGAGCATATTCACTACTCGTAGATGAATCCTGGGATTTTCACACAATAGGCCTTGGTATCTAGCCATCCTTGGGTTCGTTAGCCAATAACTACCCTTATATTCCATGAGTGTCAGAACAGCATGAGGTACATTCACATACATCGTCTGGCCGAAGGTAAATTTATCAGCTTCTTTGACAAGGCTTGCAGTGGCCGCTACTGCCCTTAGGCATGGAGGCCATCCTTTTGCTACTGAGTCCAATTGTTTTGACAAATAAGCTACTGGACGGTTCCAACTTCCTAATCTCTGGGTCAGGACTGCCGCTGCAATCCCATTCTGTTCATGTACATACAGCTGAAAGGGTTTTTCCGAATTAGGCAGTCCAAGGGCTGGGGCCTCCATAAGTCGTTGTTTGATAACTAAAAAGGCTTGTTGCTGCTCAGGTCCCCATACGAATGGGTCCTTTTCTGCACCTCGAGTGCTTTCATGTAAGGGCTTGGCCAGACTGCTGAAATCAGGTATCCATAGTCTACAAAACCCTGCTGTTCCCAGGAATCCTCTAAGTTGTTTCCTTGTGGTAGGTTCCTTGATAAGGCAAATAGCTTCTTTCCTCTCTGGTCTCAATGCTCGTTGTTGGTGTGAGATGTCAAAGCCCAAATATTTGACCTTTTCTAAACATAACTGTGCCTTTTTCTGGGAAACTCGGTAGCCAGCTTGCCAGAGCAAGTGGAGCAGTTCCTCTGTCCCTTCTTTACAGGTATCAAAATCCTTTGCTGCTAGTATAAGGTCATCTACATATTGCAGAACCACCTTTTCTCCAGGTATTGAGGGGTAACTTGTTAGATCCTTCGCCAAGGCAGTGCCAAATAAAGTTGGGGAATTTTTGAATCCCTGGGGCAATCTTGTCCAGGTTAGCTGGCCTTTTGTTCCTGTTAAAGGGTCTTCCCACTGGAAGGCAAATATAGGTTGGCTCTGTGGTGCCAGCCGGCAACAGAAGAATGCATCTTTCAAGTCCAATACAGTAAAAAATGTTGCTTCTGGTGGGATCAAACTCAGCAGGGTATATGGGTTTGGTACATTTGGGTGCAAGGTCTCGATAGCCTGGTTTACGAGCCTCAAGTCCTGTACTGGCCTGTATTCATCTGTCCCAGGTTTCCGAACAGGCAAAAGAGGTGTGTTCCATTCTGATTGGCAGGGCTTAAGCAGACCATATTTTAATAGGCGGTCCAAATGTTTCTGGATGCCCTCTGCTGCTCGCCGGGGTAAAGGATATTGCTTTACAGATACAGGGGTAGCCATAGGTTTTAAGGTTACTACAATTGGAGCTATATTCTTGGCCATTCCTGGTGGGCTATTTTCGGCCCATACTCCTGGTGGCACCTGTAGGGTTCGGAGGAGCTTGTTTAATTCTGTATCCAATGTGGGTTGGACTTGCAAGGCTGACATTAGGCGCCATGATTGTTCCTTAGGTACTGAGAGGGTAATTATTCCTGCTGCCTTTGATGGCAGTTTCATTTCTGGACCTCGAGGAGTGAAGGTGATTTGGGCCTGCAGTTTGGACAGCATATCTCTACCTAAGAGAGGTATTGGACACTCAGGTATATACAAAAACTGATGGGTTAAACGATGTCCCCCAATCTGGCATTCCAAAGGTTGGAGGAAAGACCTCTTAGCTGACTGACCAGTGGCACTTTTAATGACTACACTTTTGGATGCCTTTTTCTGCAATAGTTCTGGGAGTACTGAGTATTCAGCCCCAGTATCAATCATAAAGTCTATTAAATGGCTCCCTAATTGAATCGTGACCGTGGGCTCCTGGAAGCCTAACTTTATGGAGTCCGGTCGTTCCTAGTCTTGGGTAAAATCCTCCTCTGCCAGTCCAATGAAATTGTCTCTACTCTGTCCTTGTCCAGGTCTCTGATATCTTCCATTTCGGATCATTCCCCGTCCCCGTCCCTGGTTTCTTGGGCCGGAGCCTGGGCCTGGGCCTGGGCCTGGGCCTGGGCGTACTTCTTCCAACCTCAGGGGTTCAGGACACTCCCGCTTCCAATGACCCTCCTTCTTGCAATTCGCACATTGATTCCTTCCCAGTGGTGGATTCCTTCCCCGCCCTCTTCCTCCATTTAAGGGGCGGTAGTCTTGCTTCACTGCTGTGGCTAGCATTACCATCTTTTCCTTCTGCCACTTCTTCTTCTCTTGCTTCTCAGCCTCATCCCTATTCCGATAAACTCGGCGTGCAATGGCCATAATTTGGCTCATCAGCATCCCTTCCCATCCTTCTGATTTCTGAATTTTCTTACGAATGTCAGAAGCGCACTGGGCCACAAATGTAGCAGTAATCATTCTACTGTTTTCAGGGGCTTCAGGGTCAAAAGGAGTCCATATACGATAGGCTTCCTGCAGCCTCTCTAAAAAGTCTCCCGGACTCTCATTTGGTTTCTGTTCTACTTCTGAGACTTTAGACATATTAGTGGGCTTCTGGCACGCCCTGCGGATACCTTGCACAAGCGTCTGGCGGTAGGTGGTAAGCCTGGCCAGGTGAATTGCATTGTTTGGATCCCAATTAGGATCTTCCAAGGGAAAGTTGTCTTGGAGATGACGGTCAATATTAAAAATATTTCCCACTCTGGCCTGCTCACGCAAATATATCTGTGCCTTTTCAATTATGTCTCTTCTTTCCTCAGTGGTGAACAGAGTATTCAGAAGCTGGCGACAATCTGTCCAAGTAGGACTATGAGTATTTACTATTGAAGTCACCAAGTCCATCATAGCCTGAGGTTTTTCTGCGAAAGATGGGGTGTGTGTTTTCCAATTCATCAGATCCGTAGTTGTGAATGGAATGTACTGCAGGGTCGAAGTTCGAGGTGGCCGTGGTCCAGGTAGCCCATTAACCAGCACAGGCTCCTCAAGTGCATCAAATACTCTTCTAAGAGGGGCTACTACGTGACCTTTTTCTTCACTTTGCTCTAGGGGCCTCAAATCATAGGGGATGGTATTTGTCCCAAGGCGTTCTTTTAGCAGCTTTATACGCCTGGCTGTATTGCTTGCTGACCGATTAAGGTCTCCCTGTAACTTCTGTAATAATTCTCTAGGACTTGGATGTACAGGGGTTTGGGGTAGGCAATCAGTTGTTCCACTAAAAGAGACTGTAGATGGAGTTCTACTGGGACTCACAGATGGAATAACCACTTCTGCTTGGGCTTCATTATAGGACTCCAATGCCTCCTGAAGATATTTATCATAATCTATCAAGGAGTCAAGTTCTGTGTCTCTACCCCCATTATTCGTTCCACTTTCTTGCCTTGGGGTTACAACTGGTGGAGGGTTTGGATTAGGCTCCCTTCGATGTGGAGCATAGGGTGGAGGTGGAAGCACCTCTTCCTCTGGTCCCTCAAAAATGGGTTTGAGTTTATTTGGCAAGATTCCTTTCCTAGCTTCGGCTTTTACAGCCAATAATTTGCATTGTTGGACTTTGCATTCCCTTATCCATGGAGGATTTTTATTTAATGTGCTCAGCCAGGAATCTATATATGAAAATTGTTCTGGGCACCCTCCAGTTTCTTTGGTGATGTTAGACCAAAGTTTGCTTACTAAATTTATATCAAAAGTTCCCTGAGATGGCCATCCAGTATTTTGTTTCGGCCACTCTAATTCACATAACGTTCTCAAGCGCTCTGGCGTCATTTTGACTCCATATGCCCCTGAGAAGGCTTTCTTAAAATTATTTAACATACATTCAAGAGGTGTATTTCCCCCCTTTGAACCCCCAACTCCCATTGTATGGCCCTGTGAAGTATCCACTCAGTCACTCACACACACGCTTCGTGGGGTTTCTTGCCCAGATGGAGTCGCCTCACTGGGAACCGAAGTACTACCCACTCCACACTCAGGTCAGCTACAGATTGCTCTGTACTTTCTCACACATACAATGCGCAAGATACTTCACCACACTCTACCTCCCATTCTTCCCTTTTCCCCCACCAGACCACCATCTGATATACCCAACCACCTAGCGTACTCAGTTCCCACTTACTGAGACGCAGAAGTTTGATCAAGACTTCTCTTCCTCCCAATTAATTGGAGGGCCAAAAATCCCTTTGTGCACTTACCCTTGGTTGGTTCCATTTCCCCCCGGTCCGTCGCCGCCAGTGAGCAGGGTATCAGACAGACGAGACTTCTGCGTTCCCCCTGGAAAAATTTACCAGTGCGCGCTGGAAAAGCAGTTTAGAGATCCTCTCTCTTGTACCCTGCCCAATAGGGCGAAGGGACTGCGTTCCAGCAGACCACTTATCCGAGTCACAGGCGCACCATAAAATGTAGCACCCTGCTTGTGGTTAACGCTTAGCTGGAATGAAATATTCAACGCAGCAATAGAGAAATTAAAATAATAATTTATTTGTCAGACAAATAAATGAGAGGCACAGTGGTATATGGTTACCAAGCTCTGGCCTGCCTTCCTGCCATTATGGCCAGCACTTATATTCCCTTAATCCAGCCCCCTTTGCTCCTCCTTGGGCTGCCTCTGTCCAATCAGCCTGGTTGGATTTCCTATTGGCTGTTTGCTAGAACCAATCACAATAGATACACCCATTTCCTTCTATCCTTATAAGGGAGACAAAGAGCTATATATAAATGACAAATAAGTAATAATATATCTTACATGGAATCTTAATTACCAGCTCACCTCTTGCCCTCCTTGCCCTATTGCCTTCTAAAACAAATGGTTAATCTTAAATTTTTATCTTAAACATATGTCAAGGATCTTGAGTTTCACATCAACATTGAAAGATCTCCTTCATTTGAAGGTTTCTAAACAAATGCCTGACAACTATATATCAGGACCGCCCAGATGGCGTCTTCCTGTCCGGCAGGGGGGCTAGGCTGGTGGCTGACTTAATTTCAGGATAAATACAACTCTTACAACTATATGAAATAAGAATCTAGCATTTCTTAAATCCTTTGCATAATTACATTTAAGCCAATATATTTAATACATAATATATATAGCTTTTTAAAAGGAAAATAAATCTTTGCAGAGTAAAAGGATCTCAATTTAAAAAGAAACAAGGAACAGCTTTTAAAACGCTTCCCAAAATACCAGCCAGCCAGATGCTTAGCCTTTTTGACCTTTAGGCAAATGACTCTTTGTATATTGAGAGGCCGAATGGCAAAACCTTACTATTTACCTACCACTTTTACAACTTAGTTGTACTCTACAGCAAGCAGGTCAGTGACCTGCTTCTCAGCCTTTTTATGACCGCAATAAACCAGGGGGCCCTTTGCTTGCCAGCTGCTTGCTGGAGCCGCTTGCTGGTTTTCTACCTTGGAAGAAACATTATTTTTAGAATTTTAGGAACCTGATCAAAATATAAGCCAATATAAGCCTTGATTAAAAATGCAGTCTATATTCAGATGCCTCATTCCCCCCTTTCAAGCTCAAGGACCTTCATACCAAGTGTCCTTGATAGCTTGACCTTCATCATATTCCTGAGGTAAAGCTCTGTATAGGGCCATGATATGAGGTAGAGTTTCATTTGAAACCATCTTGCTAATTGTACTTCTAAAACATGAAATGATACATGGCATCATACATAAAACCATTACCACTACTGTCAAGAAAAACAAGCAAGACAATAGTATCCCTTTGAGTCCTGTGACATTAGGTAACCAATTGGTGAGCCATCCCATATCCCATCCTTCCCATGTTTGTACTGGGACATGTGCTATATTCTCCATCTTTGTAGCCAACACACGGATTGCCTCACCATTATCAGAAATGTTAAAGCAACAGGCATTCCCTGTCAAGTTCAAGACTCCACATAGGCCTCCCTGCCTGGCAAGTACATAATCCATTCCCATTTTCAGCTGCAAAATGGCGGCTCTACTTTCATCCAACTGTTGTGCAATAAGTCTCAAACTCTGGGCCGTTGCATTGGTTACAAGTTCCACTACTGCTTGCAATCGAATTATTCTGTTTAGATTATAAATAGGATCCCGTGCCCCTTGTATGAGCTCACCAGGATTCCAGGAGGCAGGATCATAATAGGCTATAATGCGCTCTGGCGGCCAATCATCAGTACCGCTCCAACTTTGGGTACTTCCTCCTGCTATACGAGAAATATCAGCATTCCTTCGTGTTCGCTTGGCCGAACTAGTGGGCATAATCCACATTGGTGGTAATACCCATCCCAGGAAACAAGTCCCACTCCATTTGGAAGGGAGTTTCTTGTATGCCCATTCTCCACATATCCACCACAACCATCGGGTCTGAGGTTTTTGGTACGTGGAGTACAGAAGGCGAAATATCAAAAGAGGTAGAGAGTTCACAGTGCAGTATGTTAGATTGCCTTTTTCTGTCACAGTTATGTTCCATACCACTTTCCATGCATGAATAAAAGGAGGTGCACAGGGCAAGGTATTCCGAGTTCGATAGGTAGTACCGTGTGCCCAGGTATGACTATTCTTAATATAATCCCAAGTATAGTGACAATGAGAAGAGCCTATCATGGTAGAATCAGCTGCATCTGATGATTTATGTACACAGAATTCCCCTTGTACAGGTATAACTCGTAATGGTTTAGTTGAGTTCCATCCGGGGAAATTCTGTATTTCTGTTTGGTGTGGCATTTCGCTTACCATACCAATGGCATCTAATGGTATCGGTAATAAGGGCATACCTCCCTCTGAATCATCTGGCCCAAGAGAGCAAACAAGGCAATTGGTCCTATTTGCAACATTGGCTACCATTTCAGCTAAACCTACCCACATATTGTGGTCATGGCTGAATCCATATTTAGCAAATTTGGTCAGATTCAAGGACCCTTCCCCTTCCCAAGGGATCAGGATTAATAATAAAATCATGTTGATGTCTAGCATATGCATTCCTTCCACAAAAGATTACCTTATTGTGATAGCAAATAAATATTAGTCCCAATATAATTCCCCCAGTGACAGAAATGGGGAACCACCAAGACCAAAACATATATCCCGAGGATCCCCAATGAGTAATATCTCTGATAATTGTTCCACAAGGGGGGGCAGTCAATCAATTGTATAAGAGAATCTTCCCTTTCACAATCACTGGTTCAGATGCTCCTCAAGCTTCAGGCGTGCGCAGGTCAGCCAGCTTCCAGGTTGTGGCTGCAGCAGGCCGGTCGTCTAATGTTGCCCGTGACCTAGCCCGTTCCCGGTAGGGCTAGATACAGGGGTTTTTGGAGAGAGTCAGTTTTAAAGGATTAGAGGGGTCACCTTTGCACGTCCAACTGCCTTCGGACTTCTTCAAACGGGAGTGATGAATCCAGGGGGTCACCTCAGCTACCTTCACCGCTGTTGGAGTAGAGAGCAGGACGGTGTAAGGTCCACGCCACTTAGGTGCGAGTGGATCACGTTTCCACTCTTTCACCCATACGCTATCGCCAGCCTGGAACTGATGAATCGGCTCGGCAATGCTGCACGGCGTGCGCTCGAGGACCCACCTGTTAAGAGAAACAAAAACACGGGAGAGAGATTGCACTTGTCCCTGTGTCACATGGTCTCCTATTTGTTTAAGATCAGCTGGAATATCCTGAACAAAGGAGGGCGGTCTCCCATACAGGAGCTCAAAAGGTGACAACTTAAGTCTTTTTGTGGGTGCACACCGAACACGAAACAGTGTTATGGGTAACACATCTACCCATCCCAATCCCGTTTCCTGGGTTAATTTTGCCAATTGGGTTTTCAGAGTCCGATTCATTCTTTCAGTTTTCCCTGAACTCTGAGGCCTATAGGCTGCATGCAGTCTCCATTTCACTTGTAGGACTCGACATACTTCTTGTACTACTTGATCAATGAACGCTGGCCCATTATCACTTCCAATGCATCTAGGTAATCCAAACCTCGGGATCAATTCAGTGAGGAGTCTCTTAGTTACCTCTCGTGCCTTTTCAGTTCGGGTGGGAAAAGCTTCAACCCATCCGGTAAGAGTGTCTACAAACACAAGGAGATACTTGAATCCCTTAGAAGGGACCAGCTCTGTGAAGTCCACAATTAGACTTTCCATGGGGACATATCCCACATGTTGGATTCCAGGAGGTTGTACCGGTCCCTGCCTGGGATTGTTTTTAGCACAAAGAACACATTTCTGTGAAATGCAAGTTGCTAATTGTGATAGGTTAATAATATACAACTTCCGACTGAGACTCTCTCTGGTTGCAGTACCGCCAAGGTGAGTAGATTCATGATAATTTCTTACAATTGTGCCTGCTAGATGATGAGGTACATAAATCCTATTGTCCGGCAGGATCATCCAACCGTCCTTCACAACTGCTCCTTCCTGTTCAGCCCACTTCCTCTCTTCTGGGGTATAGTGAGGTTTAACTTCTTCTGGAACTACCTCTGGTATGAGGGCTGCTATAAATCCTCCCACAGGCTTTTGGGCTGCCTCTCAGGCTGCTTTGTCAGCAGCATGATTTCCTCTGGTTATTGGATCCCTTCCTCGTCGATGACCTTTGCAATGCATTACAGCAATCTGTTCTGGAGCCCATACTGCTTCTAACAGGATTTCTACTTCAGGTCCATATTTCAAGGCCTTCCCGTGGGCTCCTATTAGACCTCTTTCTTTCCATAGAGCTCCATGTGCATGCAGGGTTAAGAAGGCATATTTAGAATCAGTATAGATGTTTGCCTTACATCCGGCTGCCAATTGCAGAGCTCTAGTTAAACCTATAAGTTCAGCTTTTTGTGCTGAGGTGCCGGCAGGCAAAGCTTCAGCTTCCACAACTTCCTCATTGGTGACCACAGCATACCCTGCTCGTCTGGCACCTTCATGCAGGTAACTGCTACCATCAGTATAATATACAACATCTGGATTTTTCAATGGTTCATCTTTCAGATCAGGTCTACTGGAATAAACTTCATCCATTACTTGGAGACAATCATGTGATTCCTCATCACCTACCTCTGGTAGGGGCAGCAAAGTCGCTGGATTGAGCATATTCACTACTCGTAGATGAATCCTGGGATTTTCACACAATAGGCCTTGGTATCTAGCCATCCTTGGGTTCGTTAGCCAATAACTACCCTTATATTCCATGAGTGTCAGAACAGCATGAGGTACATTCACATACATCGTCTGGCCGAAGGTAAATTTATCAGCTTCTTTGACAAGGCTTGCAGTGGCCGCTACTGCCCTTAGGCATGGAGGCCATCCTTTTGCTACTGAGTCCAATTGTTTTGACAAATAAGCTACTGGACGGTTCCAACTTCCTAATCTCTGGGTCAGGACTGCCGCTGCAATCCCATTCTGTTCATGTACATACAGCTGAAAGGGTTTTTCCGAATTAGGCAGTCCAAGGGCTGGGGCCTCCATAAGTCGTTGTTTGATAACTAAAAAGGCTTGTTGCTGCTCAGGTCCCCATACGAATGGGTCCTTTTCTGCACCTCGAGTGCTTTCATGTAAGGGCTTGGCCAGACTGCTGAAATCAGGTATCCATAGTCTACAAAACCCTGCTGTTCCCAGGAATCCTCTAAGTTGTTTCCTTGTGGTAGGTTCCTTGATAAGGCAAATAGCTTCTTTCCTCTCTGGTCTCAATGCTCGTTGTTGGTGTGAGATGTCAAAGCCCAAATATTTGACCTTTTCTAAACATAACTGTGCCTTTTTCTGGGAAACTCGGTAGCCAGCTTGCCAGAGCAAGTGGAGCAGTTCCTCTGTCCCTTCTTTACAGGTATCAAAATCCTTTGCTGCTAGTATAAGGTCATCTACATATTGCAGAACCACCTTTTCTCCAGGTATTGAGGGGTAACTTGTTAGATCCTTCGCCAAGGCAGTGCCAAATAAAGTTGGGGAATTTTTGAATCCCTGGGGCAATCTTGTCCAGGTTAGCTGGCCTTTTGTTCCTGTTAAAGGGTCTTCCCACTGGAAGGCAAATATAGGTTGGCTCTGTGGTGCCAGCCGGCAACAGAAGAATGCATCTTTCAAGTCCAATACAGTAAAAAATGTTGCTTCTGGTGGGATCAAACTCAGCAGGGTATATGGGTTTGGTACATTTGGGTGCAAGGTCTCGATAGCCTGGTTTACGAGCCTCAAGTCCTGTACTGGCCTGTATTCATCTGTCCCAGGTTTCCGAACAGGCAAAAGAGGTGTGTTCCATTCTGATTGGCAGGGCTTAAGCAGACCATATTTTAATAGGCGGTCCAAATGTTTCTGGATGCCCTCTGCTGCTCGCCGGGGTAAAGGATATTGCTTTACAGATACAGGGGTAGCCATAGGTTTTAAGGTTACTACAATTGGAGCTATATTCTTGGCCATTCCTGGTGGGCTATTTTCGGCCCATACTCCTGGTGGCACCTGTAGGGTTCGGAGGAGCTTGTTTAATTCTGTATCCAATGTGGGTTGGACTTGCAAGGCTGACATTAGGCGCCATGATTGTTCCTTAGGTACTGAGAGGGTAATTATTCCTGCTGCCTTTGATGGCAGTTTCATTTCTGGACCTCGAGGAGTGAAGGTGATTTGGGCCTGCAGTTTGGACAGCATATCTCTACCTAAGAGAGGTATTGGACACTCAGGTATATACAAAAACTGATGGGTTAAACGATGTCCCCCAATCTGGCATTCCAAAGGTTGGAGGAAAGACCTCTTAGCTGACTGACCAGTGGCACTTTTAATGACTACACTTTTGGATGCCTTTTTCTGCAATAGTTCTGGGAGTACTGAGTATTCAGCCCCAGTATCAATCATAAAGTCTATTAAATGGCTCCCTAATTGAATCGTGACCGTGGGCTCCTGGAAGCCTAACTTTATGGAGTCCGGTCGTTCCTAGTCTTGGGTAAAATCCTCCTCTGCCAGTCCAATGAAATTGTCTCTACTCTGTCCTTGTCCAGGTCTCTGATATCTTCCATTTCGGATCATTCCCCGTCCCCGTCCCTGGTTTCTTGGGCCGGAGCCTGGGCCTGGGCCTGGGCCTGGGCCTGGGCGTACTTCTTCCAACCTCAGGGGTTCAGGACACTCCCGCTTCCAATGACCCTCCTTCTTGCAATTCGCACATTGATTCCTTCCCAGTGGTGGATTCCTTCCCCGCCCTCTTCCTCCATTTAAGGGGCGGTAGTCTTGCTTCACTGCTGTGGCTAGCATTACCATCTTTTCCTTCTGCCACTTCTTCTTCTCTTGCTTCTCAGCCTCATCCCTATTCCGATAAACTCGGCGTGCAATGGCCATAATTTGGCTCATCAGCATCCCTTCCCATCCTTCTGATTTCTGAATTTTCTTACGAATGTCAGAAGCGCACTGGGCCACAAATGTAGCAGTAATCATTCTACTGTTTTCAGGGGCTTCAGGGTCAAAAGGAGTCCATATACGATAGGCTTCCTGCAGCCTCTCTAAAAAGTCTCCCGGACTCTCATTTGGTTTCTGTTCTACTTCTGAGACTTTAGACATATTAGTGGGCTTCTGGCACGCCCTGCGGATACCTTGCACAAGCGTCTGGCGGTAGGTGGTAAGCCTGGCCAGGTGAATTGCATTGTTTGGATCCCAATTAGGATCTTCCAAGGGAAAGTTGTCTTGGAGATGACGGTCAATATTAAAAATATTTCCCACTCTGGCCTGCTCACGCAAATATATCTGTGCCTTTTCAATTATGTCTCTTCTTTCCTCAGTGGTGAACAGAGTATTCAGAAGCTGGCGACAATCTGTCCAAGTAGGACTATGAGTATTTACTATTGAAGTCACCAAGTCCATCATAGCCTGAGGTTTTTCTGCGAAAGATGGGGTGTGTGTTTTCCAATTCATCAGATCCGTAGTTGTGAATGGAATGTACTGCAGGGTCGAAGTTCGAGGTGGCCGTGGTCCAGGTAGCCCATTAACCAGCACAGGCTCCTCAAGTGCATCAAATACTCTTCTAAGAGGGGCTACTACGTGACCTTTTTCTTCACTTTGCTCTAGGGGCCTCAAATCATAGGGGATGGTATTTGTCCCAAGGCGTTCTTTTAGCAGCTTTATACGCCTGGCTGTATTGCTTGCTGACCGATTAAGGTCTCCCTGTAACTTCTGTAATAATTCTCTAGGACTTGGATGTACAGGGGTTTGGGGTAGGCAATCAGTTGTTCCACTAAAAGAGACTGTAGATGGAGTTCTACTGGGACTCACAGATGGAATAACCACTTCTGCTTGGGCTTCATTATAGGACTCCAATGCCTCCTGAAGATATTTATCATAATCTATCAAGGAGTCAAGTTCTGTGTCTCTACCCCCATTATTCGTTCCACTTTCTTGCCTTGGGGTTACAACTGGTGGAGGGTTTGGATTAGGCTCCCTTCGATGTGGAGCATAGGGTGGAGGTGGAAGCACCTCTTCCTCTGGTCCCTCAAAAATGGGTTTGAGTTTATTTGGCAAGATTCCTTTCCTAGCTTCGGCTTTTACAGCCAATAATTTGCATTGTTGGACTTTGCATTCCCTTATCCATGGAGGATTTTTATTTAATGTGCCAGGAATCTATATATGAAAATTGTTCTGGGCACCCTCCAGTTTCTTTGGTGATGTTAGACCAAAGTTTGCTTACTAAATTTATATCAAAAGTTCCCTGAGATGGCCATCCAGTATTTTGTTTCGGCCACTCTAATTCACATAACGTTCTCAAGCGCTCTGGCGTCATTTTGACTCCATATGCCCCTGAGAAGGCTTTCTTAAAATTATTTAACATACATTCAAGAGGTGTATTTCCCCCCTTTGAACCCCCAACTCCCATTGTATGGCCCTGTGAAGTATCCACTCAGTCACTCACACACACGCTTCGTGGGGTTTCTTGCCCAGATGGAGTCGCCTCACTGGGAACCGAAGTACTACCCACTCCACACTCAGGTCAGCTACAGATTGCTCTGTACTTTCTCACACATACAATGCGCAAGATACTTCACCACACTCTACCTCCCATTCTTCCCTTTTCCCCCACCAGACCACCATCTGATATACCCAACCACCTAGCGTACTCAGTTCCCACTTACTGAGACGCAGAAGTTTGATCAAGACTTCTCTTCCTCCCAATTAATTGGAGGGCCAAAAATCCCTTTGTGCACTTACCCTTGGTTGGTTCCGTTTCCCCCCGGTCCGTCGCCGCCAGTGAGCAGGGTATCAGACAGACGAGACTTCTGCGTTCCCCCTGGAAAAATTTACCAGTGCGCGCTGGAAAAGCAGTTTAGAGATCCTCTCTCTTGTACCCTGCCCAATAGGGCGAAGGGACTGCGTTCCAGCAGACCACTTATCCGAGTCACAGGCGCACCATAAAATGTAGCACCCTGCTTGTGGTTAACGCTTAGCTGGAATGAAATATTCAACGCAGCAATAGAGAAATTAAAATAATAATTTATTTGTCAGACAAATAAATGAGAGGCACAGTGGTATATGGTTACCAAGCTCTGGCCTGCCTTCCTGCCATTATGGCCAGCACTTATATTCCCTTAATCCAGCCCCCTTTGCTCCTCCTTGGGCTGCCTCTGTCCAATCAGCCTGGTTGGATTTCCTATTGGCTGTTTGCTAGAACCAATCACAATAGATACACCCATTTCCTTCTATCCTTATAAGGGAGACAAAGAGCTATATATAAATGACAAATAAGTAATAATATATCTTACATGGAATCTTAATTACCAGCTCACCTCTTGCCCTCCTTGCCCTATTGCCTTCTAAAACAAATGGTTAATCTTAAATTTTTATCTTAAACATATGTCAAGGATCTTGAGTTTCACATCAACATTGAAAGATCTCCTTCATTTGAAGGTTTCTAAACAAATGCCTGACAACTATATATCAGGACCGCCCAGATGGCGTCTTCCTGTCCGGCAGGGGGGCTAGGCTGGTGGCTGACTTAATTTCAGGATAAATACAACTCTTACAACTATATGAAATAAGAATCTAGCATTTCTTAAATCCTTTGCATAATTACATTTAAGCCAATATATTTAATACATAATATATATAGCTTTTTAAAAGGAAAAGAAATCTTTGCAGAGTAAAAGGATCTCAATTTAAAAAGAAACAAGGAACAGCTTTTAAAACGCTTCCCAAAATACCAGCCAGCCAGATGCTTAGCCTTTTTGACCTTTAGGCAAATGACTCTTTGTATATTGAGAGGCCGAATGGCAAAACCTTACTATTTACCTACCACTTTTACAACTTAGTTGTACTCTACAGCAAGCAGGTCAGTGACCTGCTTCTCAGCCTTTTTATGACCGCAATAAACCAGGGGGCCCTTTGCTTGCCAGCTGCTTGCTGGAGCCGCTTGCTGGTTTTCTACCTTGGAAGAAACATTATTTTTAGAATTTTAGGAACCTGATCAAAATATAAGCCAATATAAGCCTTGATTAAAAATGCAGTCTATATTCAGATGCCTCAAAAGTAGCTGCCCCTTAATATGCATTATTGGACATTTCTTTCCCTCACAGACTCATGTTTTCATGCATCCATCCATGTTTATTTGCATTCTTTGGTTATAGAACTGCACCCCCCAGATTCTAAGACGTGTGGATTTCAAAGGAGAGCTGTGTTTCAGTTTGCATATTGGTTCAGCAAGTGCAAATTTGGTCTGTTCAAGTGAAAATGCAACCTGACTTTCTCTCCAATCCCTTTAGTGTTCATCTTATTCTGGAATTCAGGGCCACACAAGAATGCTGGGTATTTCTTTTTTCATTAGATCTAGAGTTCTTGATTTTCAGAGGCAGCAGAATCTTCGGGGTCTGTCCAGAAGTAACCCCCATTGAGTTAATTTGGACTGACGCCCAGGGAGCTGTGTACAGAATTTTAGCCTAAATTGTGTGATACCCATCCTAGTCCATTTAATTAATTTATTTATTTATAGGCCACTCTCTAGCAAAAACGTCTCTGGGTGGCTCACATGATTAAAAACAACAACAACAAGCTACAAATGCAGCAAGCATAGAATAAGAGTATGAAGAAGCAAAATGCAACAAGTTCAAAACAGATAAAATGAAAGAGAGAGCAGAAAATAAAAAACCGCAAGAGATAAAGTAACCTTAAAAATGGCGACATGATTTTAAAGGTGGGGGGAATTATATATATATATATATATTAGCTTTTACATATATTTTCAAAACAAAACATAACATCTCCTCTCATCTTATACAACATTTTGGCTATAAGCCTAGGACTTCCATCAACCATGTCTAGTAATTTTCAACCTTCATCTCTTAATCTTGCATTTCATTATCTTAACTATTACTTTTAATAATCCATGACTTAAAGTCCATTCTCATAATTTTTTTCTGTAATATTTTATATACCGTATTTTTCGCTCTATAAGACTCACTTTTTCCCTCCTAAAAAGTAAGGGGAAATGTGTGTGCATCTTATGAAGCGAATGCAGGCTGCGCAGCTATCTCAGAAGCCAGAACAGCAAGAGGGATTGCTGCTTTCATTGCGCAGCGATCCCTCTTGCTCTTCTGGCTTCTGAGATTCAGAATATTTTTTTTTCTTGTTTTCCTCCTCCAAAAACTAGGTGCGTCTTGTGGTCTGGAGCGTCTTATAGAGCGAAAAATACGGTAGTTCTCCTTACAAAACTTGTATACAAGTGCAGTCAGTTGATTGCAATTGTTTTTCAAATAACTAGGCGTATTTCCTCCAATCTTTCAAGAATTTCTGGTCCCGCTGGTTTCAAATTCTCCCTGTCATCTTATCCAATTCCGCGTAGTCCATTAATTTCATCTGCCACTCCTCTTTTGTCGGTAATTCTTCCTGCTTCCATTTATTTGCCAATAATACTCTTTCTGCCATTGTCACATATAAAAAAGTGGGGAGCATTTTAAATACAAACAAGGGATTTGACTGGCACTGAAAATACTAACTTCAAGACATATTTAAAGCATGTGACTTCCCCCAAAGAATCATGGGAATATAGTTTGTTAAAGGTGCTGGGAATTGTAGCTCTGTGGAGAAGAAACTGTGATTCCCAGCTTTGGGGGAAGTTGTGTCTTTAAAATGTGCATTAGATGTACAGTTGCCACCCATATTTGTGAGCTTAGAGTGAACCCTAGAAGATGCCCCAGAGTCCTCTGCAACATGGTGAAACGTTATGGCAGACACTCGCTGTGTCCTTGGCAGACATCTTGCGCTTACTCATCTGGGAGGAAGCCCCATTGAATTCATTGTAAGATACTTATGAGTACATCTGAAGGCAGCCCTGTTGAGGGAAAGCTGTTAATGTTTAACAGACCACTGTATTTTAATCCTTTGTTGGAAGCCGCCCAGAGTGGCTGGGGAAACCCAGCCAGATGGGCGGGGTATAAATAAATAAATAATAATCATAACTATTACATCATCATCATTTTTAATTTGTATACCGTCCTTCTATCTTACAATACTCAAGGTGGTTCACAAGCAGAAGAAACAAACAATGTACATCTTATAACAATCTAATACAAAAATGTGATAATAAAACATAACTTTAAAATAGGAAACCTATATCAAAAAAGCCCCTTCATGGATCACTGCCTTGCCGTGGCGAAGGGGCTTGAATAACTCAGAGAAGCTATGAACTATGCTGAGCAGGGCACCCAAGATGAACCATAAAGAAGGCTGATCACCGAAGAATTGATGCTTTTGAATTATGGTGCTGGAGGAGACTCTTGAGAGTCCCATGGACTGCAAGAAGATCAAACCTCTCCATTCTTAAGGAAATCAGCCCTGAGTGCTCACTGGAAGGACAGATCCTGAAGCTGAGGCTCCAATACTTTGGCCACCTCATGAGAAGAGAAGACTCCCTGGAAAAGACCCTGATGTTGGGAAAGATGGAGGGCACAAGGAGAAGGAGACGACAGAGGATGAGATGGTTGGATGGTGCTCTTGAAGCTACCAGCATGAGTTTGATCAAAATGCTGGAGGCAGTGGAGGACAGAAGTGCCTGGCGTGCTCTGGTCCATGGGGTCACGAAGAGTCGGACACGACTAAACGACTAAACAACATATCAAAAAAGTAACATTCAACAATCATTAGAATAGTATGAAATAATAATAATAATAACATATAAAAGTTAAACAGAAATCCACTCAGCAGTTACAATAAATAATTTCTAAATCAATAAAACAAAGACAAGCCACAGTACATAAGATAATACAATACAAATTGAGAAGCAGAGACTAGAGGGTGGGGCAAGGCAGGTGGAAGGAGGCCTTGCCTGATGGAGTCTCTCCCCTTACCCATATGTAAAGGAGCAGTAGTCAATGGGGTAGTCAATGGGGTGCCGTCCAGATGTTGCCAGGCAATTCCCATTAATCCACATGGCTGGTGGCCAGTGACAATGGGAATCATCATCCACAACATCTGGAGGACACCAAATGGCTACTTCCCACATAAAGGATTCCCTGAAGATAAAGCGTTTTTGAAAAATTGCTGTGTCTCTGCTATAAACGACATCCAGCTACTTCGTGTCAGTGATCAAATACTCCAAAATATCAAATGCCAGCTAGCAGATAATGAAATCAGATAACACTGGGTGCCAAGGAGAGGCAGCCAGTAGCCACAGGATATCTGGAGAATAGCCAAATATTCAGGGACTACTTGGAGAAGGTCCAGCATCAATATTCTCAAAGGAGAATTTTGGGAGAAGATCGATTTCAGCCTTTTCTGTGCTCCCAAGACTAGGAGACCCTGGCCAGGCATATTCCTGGCAGACCCGAGAAACTGAAGCCACCCCAGTCTGTGTATCTTTACATTTAGAACTCTCAATAGACATAAATTGTTTCCTTTCGCTCCAGCTGCAAATGATTAGGTGTGATAATGAGGTCGATGTTAGAAAACAATTATGCGATAGTGGTGAGTCTGAAAGACTCACCACTATCACATAATGTGAAGCCTTTCTATTTGCTTCCTGTCATTCAGAAGAACTTTATATGGGGAGGGGGAGGAGAGGGAGAGAGGGAGAGAGTGGGGAAACCCACAACCACAACAGGAAAGGTTAAACAAGGACGCACACACACACAAAAATTCTTAGTCAATCAAAGTGCGTAATGTGCAAAGTTGTTCCAGCTTGCTCTTCTGAGTGCCAAGGCTGCTGGAGACCAGCATACTGTACTTATAGCGTAATGCTCTATACATAACATGAAACTCTGCCTGGCAATGATTAAACAAGCAGCGCAAGGAGAGGGGAGTTTCCTCCACCCACTTGCAGAACACCATTGGCCTCTTTTTATCGTTCTTTAGATAATCCACCCATTGAGGGCCCACCTCCTGATTGATGGGATTCCCTTACGCAGGAGGCAGGTGGTCTGACGCACGTGTTGTAGGACTTACACCTTTAAATACACACGCACACACAACTGCAAATCACAGGACCGAATCATGGAGAAAGCCAGCTATCAGTCTGATCTCCAAAGAACATGGGAGGGAGGAGCAGAAGGGGGGTGTAGCTTTGGATTCATGTCAAACACAGCTAGGGCTTTCCCAAAGCTCTAAGCAGTGTAAATATCCAACATACATTGAAAAATCTGGGCAGGTTTCTTTTGCATACATGTCTGCATAATTGCTCACTTAACCACCTTCTTCCCTCACCCCACCCCAACATCTCCCACAATGCCAGATGCTTGTTTTGATTGAAGTTGCACAGACACCAACCCAGGAGAGGAGGAGGAGAAGAAGCTGCACAGAGACCGAGCCCCATTCATTCCTTTTTTATTTTTTATTTTTGTCCCCTACTCCGGTGCACAGACAGGCAGCTTTTGTTCTTCAGGCTGTGCACAAACCCACAAGGGGGCAGAATCGGCTAGAAAAGGGAGAGACCTGGCTATCTGAGTCAACAAGACCCTAGCCAACTTAGCGTAAAACTAGCAACATGGAAGGAGAGAGCACAATCCAAACTTGTTCAAGCTGCACTTTCCCAACAGAGTTGTAAGGGCTGGTCTTAACATTCTACTGCAAACCCACAGGAGGAGATGGAAATTCTGAACACTACTGCATATTGCCAGATAGATAGATAGATAGATAGATGATAGATAGATGATAGATAGATAGATAGATAGATAGATAGATAGATAGATAGATAGATGATAGATGATAGATAGATGATAGATAGATAGATAGATAGATAGATAGATAGATAGATGATAGATAGATGATAGATAGATAGATAGATAGATGTAGATAATAAGACGGAGGGAGGGGGCTGCCAAATATCCAGATTTTCCCAGACATTAGCAGGATTTCAAAGTCGGAATTAAAATCCAGGGGGGATTTCCAAAAGACCAATTGTCTTTTGGAATTTCGATTGTCCAAGTCAATTGAAATATCGCCAGTTTTTTGGCATTTTTGTAAACAACTTCGGGTTTGTTTAAAAATGCTCAAAAACTTTTGGGGTGTGCTGGTTTTTACTTTTTGAAATATGGCAACCCTAAGAAAGATGTAATAAAGCAGTGCAAAGTCAATGATGCATATCTTCCCCTGATTCTTTTCTCTTTCTTTCTTTCTTTCTTTCTTTCTTTCTTTCTTTCTTTCTTTCCTTCATGCAGGGAGTCTCCCCACTTCCCTGGGGGAAAACTGAAATATGACATGCCACCAACCCTCGGTCTGAGTGAAATTGTCAGTTTCAGTTTCTCTCCATTTCCCCCCAAACTTAAATTCAGTTCTCCCCATTTCCACATCAATTTGTGATATCTTTTTTAATTAAAAGAAAGTGCCCGTGAAAATTCATCAGCATTTGGATGCAAATTTCTCCTAAAACACACTTTTTTTGCAAAGCAAAAATGTAATGCATTTTTCTACATTGTTTTCACCAATATATTCATTTTAAAATGCACACTTTTTGTACATATTACTAGGCCAGAGAGCTGCGTTGCAAAAATTGGGAGAAGTGCAAGCTCTGAGAGCTGTGTTTTGGTTCACATCCTGTTTCGAATAGTGCAGACTTGGTGGGTTCCCCTTTAAATACGAACTGAATTGAATTTCTTCCCCCCACCCCTAACCAGCACCACCTGTGAGCTGCACTAATGCAACCCAACATGCTGCCACTTCGTTCCGCATAATCTGAGGATCAGCTCCTCTGCTCGGATTTTGCTTTTTTACTGCTACTTCTTGCACTGCTTGAGTAACCTTAGAAGCCCCAGATCATGTGGGAGGAGTTCATGACTCAGCTCCTTCCCACACTGGCTTCGTCGCTCTCAGAACAGAATGTAAGATCATAAGAAGAAACCCACTGGGTCAGACCAAAAGGCAACCGAGTCGAGCATCCGATTCCTAAAGTGGCCAACCACGTGAGAAGGCCACAGGCAGGGCATGAGCACAATAGCACTTTCATGCTAGTGAGCCACAGCAACTGGGATTCAAAGAAACGCCTTCTCCTATACTGGAGGAAATAGAAGCTCTGTGACTAGCAGATCCGATAGCCTTAAACTCCCTCAATTCATCTAATCCTCTTTTGGAGACATCTAAGTAGGTGACCATCAGAACATATTGTGGTAGCAAATTGCATCCTTTAAATATGTGCTGTGTGAAGAAGTCATTTGTGGATGAAGGAGCTAAGAATTATTATTATTATTATTATTATTATTATTATTATTATTATTATTAATGGCCTCCATGGGGCTGTCCCTGAATAAGTTTGGCCCAACTCATAGCCGCGGACATGCCTTAGACTTGGTGTTTACCTCTACAGATGTTGGTGATCTGACATTATCTAAAAGCGAAACAAAAGAAGTGCCATGGTCAGATCACTTCCTGGTGCAACTGGACTTCTCCGCGACCCTTCCCCTCTGCAGGGAGGTGGGACCGATTCGGATGGTCCGCCCCCGCCACTTAATGGATCCAATTGGCTTCCAGAGAGTGGTAGGGGATGTTTTATCCCAAGTTGATGGCCTTTCAGCTGATTCCCTGGTGGCCCGCTGGAATGCGGAGTTAACCAGGGCTATTGACTGTCTGGCTCCGAAGCGCCCTCTCCGATTGCATGGAGCCCGGACAGCCCCGTGGTTTTCCCCGGAGCTGAGGGTGATGAAACAATCGTTGAGACGGCTAGAGCGCCGGTGGCGGAAAACTCATTCTGAATCAGACCGGACACGGGCTAGAGCTCAACGTCGAGCCTACCAAGTGGCAATGGCGACGGCGAAGAGGGCCTTCTTCACCGCCTCCATTGCATCTGCAGAAAACAGCAGCAGGAGACTTTTTCAGGTAGTTCGCAATCTATCGGAACCACCTGCACCACCGGGGCCTGGTAGGGACCCCAAGATCTCCTGCAATGCTTTTGCAAAGTTTTTTGCAGATAAAGTCGCTCAGATTCAGAAGGAGGTAGACTCCACCGTGGGAGCAGGGCCAGGGTGGGAGAGTGCTAGAGTTCTGTCTGGTCCTGTTACATGGGATCAATTCCAATCTGTTACCTCCGAGGATGTGGACAGGCTGCTTGGACAAGTGAAACCGACCACCTGTCTCCTGGATCCTTGCCCATCCTGGCTGATAAAAGCGAGCCGGGAAGGGCTGGGCGATGGGCTCTGCGGGGTGGTGAATGCTTCCCTCTATGAGGGAGCCTTCCCAGACCCGCTGAAAGAGGCGGTCATTAAACCGCTTCTTAAAAAAACATCTTTAGACCCAGCCAATTTGGCCAACTATCGCCCAGTCTCAAATTTACCATTCTTGGGCAAGGTGATTGAGCGGGTGGTTGCCAGACAACTCCAAGCACGCCTGGAGGATGCGGACCATTTGGATCCCTTCCAATCGGGATTCAGGCCTCACCATGGGACTGAAACTGCCTTGGTCGCGCTGGTTGATGATCTCCGGCGGGCTAGGGACAAAGGTGAGAGCTGTTTCCTAGTTCTGCTGGATCTCTCAGCGGCCTTTGACACCATCGACCATAACATCCTTCTGGACCGTCTAGAGGGGCTGGGAGCTGGGGGCACTGTTATACGGTGGTTCCGCTCCTTTCTCCTGGGCCGTGTCCAGAAAGTGGTGGTGGGGGATGAGTGTTCAGACCCCTGGGCTCTCACTTGTGGGGTGCCTCAGGGTTCCGTCCTCTCCCCCATGCTTTTTAATATCTATATGAAGCCGCTGGGAGAGATCATCAGGGGGTTTGGGCTGGGTGTTCATCAGTATGCAGATGACACCCAGCTCTACCTCTCCTTTAAATCAGAACCAGTGAAGGCGGTGAAGGTCCTGTGTGAGTGCCTGGAGGCTGTTGGAGGATGGATGGCGGCTAACAGATTGAGGCTGAATCCTGACAAGACAGAAGTACTGTTTTTGGGGGACAGGGGGCGGGCAGGTGTGGGGGATTCCCTGGTCCTGAATGGGGTAACTGTGCCCCTGAAGGACCAGGTGCGCAGCCTGGGAGTCATTTTGGACTCACAGCTGTCCATGGAGGCACAGGTTAATTCTGTGTCCAGGGCAGCTGTTTACCAGCTCCACCTGGTACGCAGGCTAAGACCCTACCTGCCCGCAGACTGTCTTGCCAGAGTGGTGCATGCTCTAGTTATCTCCCGCTTGGACTACTGCAACGCGCTCTACGTGGGGCTACCTTTGAAGGTGACCCGGAAACTGCAATTAATCCAGAATGCGGCCGCTAGACTGGTGACTGGGAGTGGCCGCTGGGACCACATAACACCAGTTCTGAGAGATCTGCATTGGCTCCCAGTACGTTTCCGAGCACAATTCAAAGTGTTGGTGCTGACCTTTAAAGCCCTAAACGGCCTCGGTCCAGTATACCTGAAGGAGCGTCTCCACCCCCATCGTTCAGCCCGGACACTGAGATCCAGCGCTGAGGGCCTTCTGGCGGTTCCCTCATTGCGAGAAGTAAGGTTACAGGGAACCAGGCAGAGGGCCTTCTCGGTAGTGGCTCCTGCCCTGTGGAACGCCCTCCCAGCAGATGTCAAAGCAATAAACAACTATTTTACTTTTAAAAGTCATCTGAAGGCAGCCCTCTTTAGGGAAATTTTTAATGTTTGATGCTGTACTGTTTTTAATATTCAGTTGGAAGCCGCCCAGAGTGGCTGGGGAAACCCAGCCAGATGGGCGGGGTATAAATAATAAATTATTATTATTATTATTATTATTATTATTATTATTATTATTATTATTATTAATGCCCAACCCAACTGGCTGGGTTGCCCCAGCCACTCTGGGAGGCTTCAAACACATATAAAAACATAATAGCCTGTGTGGTGTAGTGGTTAAGAGTGGTAGACTCGTAATCTGGGGAACCGGGTTCGCGTCTCTGCTCCTCCACATGCAGCTGCTGGGTGACCTTGGAAGTCTCTCAGCCCCACTCGCCTCACAGAGTGTTTGTTGTGGGGGAGGAAGGGACAGGAGAATGTTAGCCACTTTGAGACTCCTTCGGGTAGTGATAAAGCAGGATATCAAATCCAAATGCTGCTGCTGCTGCTGCTTCTTCTTCTTCTTCTTCTTCTTCTTCTTCTTCTTCTTCTTCTTCTTCTACTACTACTACTAAAATGTCAAATATTAAAAACTTCCTGATACAGAGCTGCTTTCAGATGTCTTCTAAAAGTTGTGTAGTTCTTTATCTCCTTGACATCTGATGGGAGGGTGTTCTGCAGGGAGGGCACCAAGAAGATCATCAGAGCTGGACTTCAGTCTCCAGACTGAACAATGGGGGGGGGGAGACGCTCCTACAGGACTGAGGCCATTTAGGGCTTTAAAGGTCAGCACCAACACTTTGAATTGTGCTCGGAAAAGTACTGGGAGCCAGTGTAGATCCTTTAGGACCGGTGTTATGTGGTCCCAGCAGCTGCTCCCAGTCACCAGTCTAGCTGCCGCATTCTGGATTAGTTGTAGCTCCCATACTGCTTCGGAGCAAACCTTTTGCTTGTGCCCTGAGAGGGAGAGTTAACAAGCAGGTAGCCCATGCTACTGTGGGGAACCTCTGGCCCTCCAGAGTTTGCGGGACTACAACTCCCATCTTCCCTGACAATTGGCCATGCTGGCTAGGGCAGCTGGGAGTTGGCATCCCACAGCATTTGGAGGTCACCAAGTTCACCTTCATCGATGCTGTAGGAAATAGCTACCCAAACCTCTCTCATCTATTTAACTATTAAAGCAGGCTTTCGCCAGTTAGTGACCAAGATGAATATATAACCTTCAACAGTCTTCAAAAGCCTGTTTCTGTTGCCTGTCTCCAAGAGCACAAACTGCTCCTGAGAAGCCATAATTGAAATCTGGTGGGTTGAGTCTGGCCTGGTGGGTCTTTCCTATCTCATCTTCCAGTTCAGCAGCAGATTTAACAGCAAAGGGAGAATCTCCAGGTGGCAGCAGACAGCTTTCAGTCACCCTCCTCTCCTACTTGCTGTAAGGTAATAATCAGTGTCCCTTAAGCCAAAGCAGGTGGGAGGGCTAATTCTAGGGAAGGGGAACTAATTTGGGGGAATGAAGACCATTAACAGGGGAGCAGCAATGCCGTGATGCACATTAAACACTTTCTTTGCACTTCAGAATGGAGACATAGGTGTGCAAACTGAACACCAGAACTCGTACTTCAGAAGACAGCCTAATGTGGACCAAAGGGCTTTGAAAGCTGCTTGATTCAGTTCGGATCCAAATCCTGATGCAGAGAGAAAAAAGTTTGCTGCCTGCTCCATTCTGTATTATTGGGCGGGGGCTAAATTAATAATCATATTAATTATTATTATCATTATTATGAAATGGGGGCAGACTAGAGCACAGGCTATATTGTCCGCTCCCATTGAAATCGCTGCTCTTCAGATGCTCCCATCTGCAGCAAGATCATTTGGCCAAGTCCATGGTTACACATCTCCAAGATCTCCTTCTCATAAATAAATCTCCAGTGGAACCTTGGGTTGCGGACGTAATCTGTGACGGAGGCACATCTGCAACCCGCATCGTCCGCAACCTAAAGCACCGCGCCTGTGCAGGCGCCAGCGTGATTTAGCACTTCTATGAGCGGCAAAACCCGGAAGTAACCCATTCCAGTACTTCCGGGTTTCCCGCGGTCCGCAACCCAAAAACACGTAACCTGAAGCGTCCGTAACATATGGTATGACTGTATTAAGATAAGCAACATCTCAGCATCATTCGTCCAGCTCCTATAATTCACCAGCTCCCCTGCAAACTATAATAAGCTTGCAGAATTAAAGACAACTGAAGCTCAGCCTGACATGAAGGTGATAACTCTAACTAAAGTCTAGGAAATTTATAGAGGCCTTGCTTCAAGATTTACTGTTATAGATGTGATGAAGAAGTACTGTACTTACTATGTGTTTTTATTTAATTTCATGTTTCCTTCCTCTAGAACAAGAATTGTGTACTGAACGATGGGGGTGGATGATGGGACTTGTAGTCCAGAACTTCTGGAGGGCACTGCATTGGCTACCCTTCCTTTAAAGAAATAGTGATTCCATCACCGATTTCCAATGTCTCATCCTGTTTAGCCTTTAGAGACAGAGTGTCAAATGGGTGATTTAAGTGAAAGCCCTCCCTTTGCTCCCCCAATTAACACCACTAAATAAATCTTAGCTCAGATAAATCATCCGCCATAAATTTCAGTGTTACCAAAATATCAATGGAAAATGTATTTTTGATCTATTGAGGGAAATTTAACATGTATACCAGGGGTCGGCAAGGCTTACTAGGCATGGGCCAGATCACTCCCCTGGAGATCCTCTGTGGGCCAGGCCGGCACAGAGTTATGCTGGAAATTGTGTCTGCACATGTCCGCGGTGCCGGAAATCACTTCTGCGCATGCCCAGACGCCAGAAGTTGCGCCTGCGCAGAAGCGATTTCCAGTGCCGCGGACATGCGCAGACGCAATTTCCGGCATCTGGGCATGTGCAGAAGCAATTTCTGGAGCCGCAGAAGAGAGTCCCTGTGCCGCACCGGTTTAGCGTAGTGTGTGGGGACTCGCTGAGCAGGCGGCTCGGTTTGGGGGTGGCTCATGGGCCGGTTAAACGGCCTCTGTGGGCCACTTCCAGCCCATGGGTCTTAGGTTGCCTAATGTATAGCTTAGTAGACAAGTGCTACCACTTGCTGTCAAAAAGACCATCTTTCACCATAGTATTTATTTTCATTTTGTATTTCTGTAGTCAGAGTAAATCAAACAAGTGTGCCCTTGACTCGCAGCCTCACAAATTAAAATTCATCATGGTAATCATTTAAATGAACTTCTTGTTGATTAGCTACTGATTAAACCTTGCAACTCAAATGTGTTAGTTTTTAAATAAATAAGGGAACCAGGGGGGAAATGCAATATTCCAAATAGAAATAAATATCTATTAAAACAAATAGATATTTGTTTTGATTATTTTTTTTTATCAGAGGCACTGCGGGCAAAGACATCTCTGATATATCCTTGCTGGGTAATATGCATTACGGTGTAGCAGCTTCTGAATGAGTTAGCCGTCTTGGCCTTTTGGGAAGCAGACAGTGGCATATGTGGATTGGGGGATATTGAACTAAGTCATGCTCAGAGTTGGCCTGTTGATTTGACTATATGACTAACACTGGAAATTATCCTGTATAATTTGGAGGGCACCAGGTTGAGGAAGAATGCCCTATCCATTAAAGCAGTTAGTCCGCCTTAATTTGCTGGCCTTCAGCCAGTGCTCTTCAAAGGCCATCACTGAATATTAATAATAATAGTAATATTATTAAATGGTGGTTCTTCCAAGGAGGGAGGAAATGTTGAACTTGGAACTGAGACGTCTGGAGCCAGGATCATTGCCTATTTGCCTGAAGGAAGACAACAACCACTGTCTCCCACTACGATGCAAAATGATTTGATTGAGAGGCTGCATGGTTTTAAATAGCAAGATGGGTGTCCTTGAGGATAACCAGTTGAAAATAATCTAATCCATATGGTTTCCCAAGGCCTTGCCCAGACTCAGCCCTTGCCCCCTTCAGAACGAGTCATTTGACTTAATTTGCTTCCGAAGTGGAAGGAGACGGGGAAATTAACAGACAGCCAAGGCTAATATTATGAATGTTATTAGCAAATGGACTTAAACCTCATCCAAGCAAAGGACTTGACATCCCTGTATTTGGCAGACAAAGGGTGAGTTTGACATTGGTGAGAAAATTCTGTGGCTGAGCTTTCGGCTGATTGGTGGTGGGATTTGAATTAATTTTAATCCAGACATTTAGGCAGCCTTTGAAGTGACAGCAGAACAAACACCACCTCTCAAGTTCACTGACATGTGTTTTCAGAACGTTTCATTTCAGTAGCATTTCAGGGTTTCTTTGTTAAAGAGAAATGAGCACCGGGCTATACATAATGCCATTCACGCCATTAATAATGGCACGAATGGCTTTGTGAAAGTAAATAGTTGTTATACCCCCTCCAACCAACCAACCAACATCACTGAGTTGGATCAGGAACCTGGCATGGAGTACAGTGCTTTAATCCTTACCCACTGCTGTGGTCCCAGTTTAAATTCGGGGGATGGGGACGCCCCCCCCCCCCCTTCTAGTTGCATCAGAAGAAAAGTTCCCATATGTGCCAAGGGAAACTTTTATTCCAATGCAAATAGCAGGCATGTGGGGCCCAATCTGTGGGATGTAATGTAAGCAGTCAAGTACAACACTTCCTTTTTTCTTTTTTAAAAAAGATATTTATTAGAATTTTACAAAATGAAAAAAGAAAAAAGAAAAATACAAAATAAAAATAGTAAAAAAACAATTCCATCTTTCAATCACTTATCCTTCATTTGCTTATTTCCCGGACCTCCTCACACCTCCCTTTTTTGTATTCCAATTCAATTTACTAGTTCAGCAAATCCTTTCCCTCTTTGTTTATCCTAGTCTTTAATCTTAAAAATATAGTAATCTTAAATATTACCTATTAATAATCCATTTTTTCATATTCCTTATATTGTTATAGCTAAAAACCACTTAACTTTTTATCCAACATCATTCTAACATTCATTAATTTTACAATATTTCTGTAGATAGTCTTTAAATTTCTTCCAATCTTCTTCCACCGACTCTTCAAGTACAACACTTCCTGTTTGCCCAGAGTGGCATGCAGGAGGGTGTTACTCCAGCCAGGAGGACTTCCTGTCACACCTGGTCTGGAGCTTCCTCCCCTGCGTGTGACTAAGTAGGTGGGCGTGACCTTGGGAGACCCCATAAAAGGGGTTAGTCACACAGCCATCTCTCTCTCTTTTGACTCTTCTCTCTTTTGGTGCCATTGCTTGGACTGCATTGCTGGCTCTCTGCCAGCAACGCATGGGCCCATCCTTACAAGGATGTAAGCCACACTGTATCTGTAACTACAAGCTAAAGCCTGTCTTCAGGGATCATACTGTTAACTGAATGTGAGTCAACTTTTCTTTTCTTATAATGAAGACTCTTGTGTCTTTATTCTTTTAGGAGGGAATCAAAGGGGTCTGACCAAGAACATACTCCAATCTGGGCATGCCAGTTTGGATTGCTTAACTAAAGATATTCGAACGAATCTGCAACTCGCTTCTTGCTGTGTAAAATGGGGAATGAGCTCTGCTATATATATATGACTCACTAGCGTGAGTTAGGAAGGATAATATTTAATCAATATATCCTCTCCTACTACCCACAACATTCCCACACAATCCAGAGCAGGATCACGGTAAGGTGCAAAGAGCATGCGGGCCTCTGATCAGGGAAGATTACTGAACACAGGAAGGACCATAAACAACTTCAGCCAATCATGTTTACAAATCTTATTTCAGACCTTTCCGTTCTATGGGGGAAGGCTAGTGAGGAGGGAGCGTGGCCTGCACCCACAGCCACTACATGGGCACAATGACAAAAAGCCTAGGGGAAAACTGTAGTTCAGTGGTAAGAGAATCACCATTGCATACAGAAGGTTCTAAGTTCAATTCCTAGCATTCCCAGGTAGGTGCAGCTGGCAATCTCCACTGCCTGAAACCCAGGACTGTCACTGCCAGTCCATGTAGACAGTACTCAATGGACCAGTGGCCTGACTCAATATAAGGCAATTTCCTACGTTCCTGGACAGAGTGAAATGTTTGCCAAACTTTTGACAATATGTTGTTGGTCAGCTCCCAAATAATCATGAGGCATTCTCCTTCCAACAAGGAGATATACCCCACTTAATAGTGCTAGCTCCTTTTAGTCAGTTCTTAAACATATGAGACCTAACAGAACGATACCGCCTGAGAAATGTCTTTGCCCCTGTGGAGATGGTAGCACCGAAACAGCGGCACACGTCCTCCTGTCTTGTACTCTCTGCAAAGACCTGAGGAACGAGATCATCACCCCACTCGTACTAACCATCCTAGGGCGCTCAACCACTGTCACAATGTCCTTTCTTCTATCAGATCAAAATGAGCAGATAACAGCAAAGGTTGCTAGGTTCATAGCTGTGGCAATCAGAATAAGGGCCACTAACTGACTGCTGATCCAGGACTTTAAATTGTGCTCTTATATAAAATTTCCTTTTCTGCGTATACTGTAATGTTTTAATGTTGCTATGGCCATTGGCTAATGCGAATAAAGTTTTATCTTATCTTATCTATGAGACCTAACACCTGAAGAAAGATGCAACATTCATGTGTGGGAAATGGTATCTCTTATAATGTTTGAAAACAATTTTTATTCCCTTACCACTTGCTTAAACTTTGGCAAAGCTACCTTGAAGTAATAAGAAAGGAACCATTTCAATAAAAAAAATTATTAGTTTTTAATTACAATCCAATAACAACTTCATTATAACAATACCAATTTATAATACAATTATTAATACCAATTGTTCAAATACCGAATTATATAATTTAAAGAAAGTGCCAAAATCTTATTAATTTCAATTACATTCCAGTCATAATAATAGTCCCTCATGCAACAACTGCAATATTAATAACTTCTATTTGTGTTGACACATTAAATGATTTATAAAACTACAAGTGAGGAACTCAAAATATATCCTTGTTCTTCATGCATGTGGCAATTATTCTGTCCGTGGTGTTTCTTCCTGTCCTTGTAAGATGTTATGTCTTTCTTTCCCCCTGTTGTTGCTGTTATCCATCATGCCTTGGGCGGAGCTGATATCCCGTTGTTGTTCCAGAAATTTCTCCATCACTCTGTCCCCTGCTTCATTGTTTTGCAACTTTAACAACAGCTGCAAAAGTCACTCTGTCACAGTAAATATTACCTGTTGTCAATATTTTTCCTCTCAACCTGGGAAGAAGAGTGGTCTGTCGAACTGCAGATGACTCAATAAAGAATCTTATCAGTTCCTTGGCAGTTCACAGACTCCTTTCATCCTTCCTTCCAGCTGAATATATAGGAGCAATTATACTTCCAATTAAATTAAATTCCATGTCATCTTAGCATTATTCAATTCACTTAGTAAATAATAAAGGATGGGGAAGAATCCGCTCTAAGTTTCCATCGTAAACCTTTTGCAAAATAGAGCTTCCCTCCCTTTTTCCTTTTTTTACACACACAGTTCCGTTTGATGTTATATTCCATATTTATAATCCAATTTCTTCCATCCTCGCTTGTACAAATATAATTTGAACTAACATTCAGAGGAGGGTTGCCAAATCATAAATGTAGAGACTAAAATTTTAAATAAAGAAACTGTAGGCTCACCTCCCCCTCACCGTCTTTCGCACCAAATGAAGTCTTAGCTCAAGTTCAAACCCTAAAGTCCTTGCAGTTGTTTTTGTTCCGCAGTTTGTGATCTCATCGCTTCTAGCACGTGCCTGTACTTTAGTCCAATTAAGCTCTAATTAACAGGAGAACCTCTGCTTCTAAATGGCAGCGTTGGAGGGTTTTCAGAGGCGAAGTTCTTTTGCATTCAGCTCCTCCCTGCCTCCCGCATTCCATGCCAGAGGCTAGGTACCCGGAGGCTAGGTAGCCGGAGCTAGGTACCAAGATGAACTGTGAATGAAACCTATTCCCCCTCCATCCCTGGGGGGAATTTGCAAGGTTAATTACCCTCAAACATCCTTGTTTTTCCTTTGCCAACCATTTCCCACTGTCATGGGGGCTGCCTCCATTAAGGCATGCAGAACCGGAAGCCTAGAAAGGAACCGTTTCAGGAGGGCAAGTCGATGGCAGTCTCCATCATTAATTCTCAGCCATGAAATTATGAGATTGACCTTTATGAGACCCTTCTAGACACTAACTGTTGTGTAAAACTATCACACCTGGTTTGGCCATTACCCAGAGTGTTGCCCTCTATTGGAAGGCCTGTTTGGCAGGAATGGGGGAGAAATTTGGTTCACACTTCAGGGTCAAACTACCTAGGATAATAGAATCATAATTGTAGAATTGGAAGGTGCACCAAGGGTCATCTAGCCCAAACCTTTGCAATGCAGGAATCATAGCTGAAGGATCCTGTAGAGATTGCCATCCAACCTCTGTTCAAATATCTCCAATAAAGGAGAGTCCACCACCCTCTGAGTTAGTTAGTCCATTCCACCATCGAACATATCTTATCTTCAGAAAGTTCTTCCTAATAGAACTACCTTCCTTGTAATTTGAATCCTAATTCCCACTTTCTGAGACAGTATGTGATCCAGAACACAGACATCCTTTGCAATTCATACTTCACTGAATTTTGCAATGCAGTTCTCCAGTCAAGTACTGTATACAAAAATATATATACTGGAGTGAAGTGTGCATTGAAAATGGATACATTGGTGATTTGTTTTTAAAAAATCGTATAAATGGGGAAATGGCTTTTCAAAAAATGTGTATGTTAAGCAAAATTCCACACACATATTAGGAAACATTTGCCCTAAACTGATGAAGAATTTTCATGAGGACTTTAAACAAAAAAAATCACAAACCAATGTGGAAATGTAGAAAACTGAACTTAGGAGTGGAAAAATGAGAATGAGAGAGATGCTTCCATCTGGTTCAAGTCTGGTTCAGATATCAAGATCAAGGCAGATCAGAGGCCTTGAAGTTGCCCATCAACAGTTAGCAGCTGGACAGTAGCCTAAGTAGGCAGGTAGGGCACCTATCCACAGCTTTCCCCATTATGCTGACATGTATTATATTTCTATTAAAACTCCGGCAATTATTTCAAACTCTGCATCTGTGCATATGGGCATTTTGTTCAAATCTGTCCCCTCTTTCTTAATTTCTTCTTCTTTCATTGATGTGTAAGTGGTGAGGACTTATATATTTCTTATGCATGCCAAAGGTACATATACCTTTGCTTAAAAGGGAATAATATTAAACATAGAGTATTGGAGGTGGGACGCGGGTGGCGCTGTGGGTAAAACCTCAGCGCCTAGGACTTGCCGATCGCATGGTCGGCGGTTCGAATCCCCGCGGCGGGGTGCGCTCCCGACGTTCGGTCCCAGCGCCTGCTAACCTAGCAGTTCGAAAGCACCCCCCGGGTGCAAGTAGATAAATAGGGACCGCTTACCAGCGGGAAGGTAAACGGTGTTCCGTGTGCTGTGCTGGCTCGCCAGATGCAGCTTGTCACGCTGGCCACGTGACCCAGAAGTGTCTTCGGGCAGCGCTGGCCCCCGGCCTCTAGAGTGAGATGAGCGCACAACCCTAGAGTCTGGCAAGACTGGCCCGTACGGGCAGGGGTACCTTTACCTTTACCTTTTATTGGAGGTGGTTTAGCAAACCAAGAAGCCTCCATTGCAACAAGGTATGCAAGAATATGAGGGAAATGGATGGAGAAGAATGATAATTCAAATTCATTATTCATTCTGTCTCTATGGTTTGTAGGTCTGGTGCCAAGACATCATGCGTCCCCAATAATATGATGGAGCTCCAAGCAGATGCCTATGAGAAGCCCACAAGCAGGATCTGAGCACAACAGCACTCTCCCCTACTGGTGAGTTTGTTCAAGTACCCCCTCAAACCTGGGGTGGTCCCTGATAGTCTGTTGGACCAAGCAGGAACCAAATGCAAACCTTCTAGAGCAGCCCTTCTAGGCCCAAACTTCAGCCTCCTGTTGTTTTTGGACTACTACTCCCATCATCCCTAGCTAGCAGGACCAGTGGTCAGGGATGATGGGAATTGTAGTTCAAAAACAGCTAGAGACCCCGCTCAAAAGTGGAAGCAACAGGAGATGCCGACAATAGGAGAATGGCAGATAAAGCTGGTTGAATACGCTGAGATGGCTAAATTGACACACAGAATTCGCAATCAGGAGGAGGAAAAGTACCAAAAAGAATGGTGTAAATTTTTGATCTATATAAGTGAGAACTATACAAATTTGAAAACTTTGGCAGGATTGAAGTAAATCTTATGTCATGTTGTAATATCTAATCAATGAAACTGCGAACTATAGAATAGAATAGGAAAACTGATGGAAGGGAAGGACGGAAGTCAACAGCATAAAGTAGGATATATGTAATAAGATTTGGTGTTTTACTGGTGTTGGTGGGTGTTGGTGGGTGATCTTAAATCTCAATAAAAATTATTTATAAAAAAAACAAAAACAGCTAGAGACCCAAGTTTGGGAAACCCTGTCTAAGGTCTAAGAGTAAACAGGACTTTGAAGTTAAAGAAAGAAAGAAAGAAAGAAAGAAAGAAAGAAAGAAAGAAAGAAAGAAAGAAAGAAAGAAAGAACATTCTTCAGCTATCAGAGGTTTGGAAGCTACTCCTAGACATGGTTTGCGTGTTGTAATATGCAGCTATGTATTGTGTCTCCTACATGTTTTCCCTGTTAGTATCAGGGCATAACCACTCTTGTTCCGTAATCTGTGTCCAATAGCACAGATGAAAGCCATCAGTGGGAAATGTCAGAAGAACAGGAATTATGCTTTTTGTCAGTAGCTTCCAGCGTTTCATTGCCCACCACACATGCACACATACCACCTACTTCCTCTCTCCGGGCCAAATACTATTCTCAGCTTACACCCATGTCAACTCAAATCCAGCAGAGTTTTTACGGAGCTAACTGGGAACAGAAGATGCCTCCCAGGGCCTTGCTAGCACATATTTACAATTTATTTACTGAAACCACATGTTTCTGGGTACACATACCCAGCTTAGGCTGTTGACTAAATGTCAGCTCAGTGGTGCCTTTCAACGCCTCAGCCATCCAACTAAGACTTTTGGCCTCAGAAGAAGAAAAAAATCTAGTCTCACCCGCAATGGGTGGAAGAGACAGGGCTGGCCCATGACATTTTTGCCACTTGAGGATAAACAAAAAGAAATGCTGCTGTCGTCCCAGTGGCGGTGACCCCCTTCCACTGTCTGAGGCAACTGGAGGTGGCTGAATGGGGGTGGGGTAGCAAAAAGGAGGACAGAGAGGAGCAGGCAGCGGGGGGAGGGCAAGGAAGGAGGCAGCAGTGTCAGGTGACAAGCACAGGAGGTGGCGAGCTGCTTTCTCTTGGGGAGGGTGGATCTGCCACCCTTCCCAGCTGTCCCCAGCCTGTCACCTGAGGTGACTGCCTCACCAAGCCTCATGGATTGGACGGCCCTGAGAAGAGACCATGAGCATTATTTCCTGTGAATTCTAGAAGTATGGTACAGTGGTACTTCTGGTTGCGAAAGGGATCCGTTCCGGAGCCCCGTTCGCAACCTGAAAGGAAGGCAACCCACGCCTGCACACGTGCGGGTCACAATTCGCTGCTTCTGCGCATGCGCGTGACGTCATTTTGCGCGTCTGCACATGCGC
Source organism: Podarcis muralis (assembly GCF_964188315.1). NCBI lineage: Eukaryota > Metazoa > Chordata > Lepidosauria > Squamata > Lacertidae > Podarcis > Podarcis muralis. Next base: position 16,608,767 of record NC_135655.1, on the reverse strand, counting down.
AAGTGGTGAAACCTGGAAGTAACCCTTTCCGGTATTCCCAGGTCACCGCAGGACGCAACCTGGGAAAACGTATCGTGAAGCAAACGTAACAAGAGGTATGGCTGTATTTCCAACAATTTCTTTCTTTTTTTTTTTTAATACAATGCCAAAGGTCTCCCTGGACTAAAATCAAGAGTTATCCCAATTGAGAAATGAATGGACATTCACTGAATGTCCCTTTCATACAGGATCGCTGACCCAAGGCCCTCCAGAAAATGCTGGACCACAACTCCCACCACCTCACCGTGCTCTCAGGCTGTCAGTGAGCTACCATCATGTGTCTAAGGACTTCATCAGGGATTGCATCTCGTGTAGCAGTCATGTGCTACAAATGAATGCAGGTATTGTGCAACAAGCACACATCGATTTGATAAGCAGTATGATGGAATGTGAACAAGCCCCAAATATGTTGGACAGTGGAACAGACTGCCTCAGTAGCTGGCGAGCTGTCTTTCAATGGGGGGTATCTGGTTATTGGCAGGATTGCAATGGTCATCTCTCCTTGCATTCAGCCATGATCGGTGCAATACGCTCAAACCGTGTTGCCCCAGTGAGCAACCTGGCTGCCGAATTCTGCGCCACCCATCATGGATGCTGCAGTCGCATCCTGCATTGCAAATCCTGCACTGATCAAGGAGTTGGTCTAAATCGGGGTAGGCAACCTAAGGCCCGGGGGCCAGATGCGGCCCAAACGCCTTCTAAATCCGGCCGGCGGACGGTCCAGGAATCAGCATGTTTTAACATGAGTAGAATGTGTCCTTTTATTTAAATTGCATCTCTGCGTTATTTGTGGGGCATAGAAATTCATTCATTCCCCCCCCAAAAAAAAATAGTCTGGCCCACCACATGGTCTGAGGGACGGTGGACCGGCCCACGGCTGAAAAAGGTTGCTGACCCCTGGTGTAAATGGCCAAGGTCCCACCTGGATCTAAAATCCTGTGGTTCCTGTTATTCATTCATTGGGTTGTTTCAGGAGGATTTTATATGTGAGGGTATTCTGTAGTCTTCTGGCTAATATTGGAAAGTCCCAAGTAGCAATCCGATTAAACTCAGCACAATAAAGTCTTTAATCTTAATATATATAAGCAAATTCCTGTTTCGCAATTTTTCTAACAAAAATAACAACACTTTGGTTGCCAGCAGATTCATGAGATCCTATTTCGACCCCGCCGGATGAATTAAACCTTTGTTCGAGGCAGTTGAGGATTAAGAAGGTTGCTATTTTGGTAACGCGATGGGCTAAAGGTACATACATGGCAGCTGAGATCCAAGCTGAATGCTGGGAAAAGGAATAAACTCTGTTACCTCAGATGACCTCCAGGCAGGCAGCTATCGACTCCGTGTAGCAAGCTCACTCAGTGCGATGCTGGTAATTAACAATAGAAAGGGTGAGTATTCATGAATGATTGCAATCTGAGGTCTTTAAAAATAAGTTCATTTGTGACACATGCCGTATGCCTGCCTGCGGAATCTCATGAATACAGATTACAAGATGTCAGGAAAGGAAATTGCTTTCTAACTTTCTAGGGAGTTTGTTTTATCGGTGGGTGTTTTGACTTTTTCATCACATGCCCAGAAGTAATGGCTTTGGGATGTCTCGCCTCGCCTAATGAGGTGTCGTAAAGGCATCGCGGTGGAAACAGCACGGAGCAAAAGGTGTCCGGGGGGGTGGGGAGGGAATTGCACTTTTGAGGCGAGCGCTTACCAAGACGTCTGGGAAGCATATCAAGCAACAGGATTTTAAGAAACCCAAATGTTACAGAATGATCCTAACCCCCTCAAATGATGATGGAGCGAAAACTGTTTTCGAAACATGACTACTGACCAGTGAAACTGAAAGCAATTTTACAAAAACATTCGTCATGTCAGGAGCTTGCTGTTTATAGTTATCAGAATGTTATTATTATCATTTTAGATGGTGGCTTGGTTAAACAAACATATTTGGTGCTTAATGCTGCGGCCAGGGAGACATATCAAAACGGGTCGTTACATGGCTGTGGCTGATGGACTGGCAGAAACCAACATTACACATCTCTGCACATCGCCGTGGAAATATTGAGGAAGACATGTCGTACCGAAGGAGGTCCAAACCTCTAAGTAAAATAAATGGATCTGGAAGCAAACACTCCTCGCCTAGCCCGTGCAAAGCACAGTGTTGTGTTCTGCCTCTTCGCAGGATGCTGCCGTTACTAAGGATTTCTGATAAACAATCGCCCTATTTTGCTAAGCTGACCCCAAATCTCACAGTGAGGTATGCATAATGATATGCTTACAAAGCACACTGTAATGGAAACCAGTCCCGAGCATGGCCAAGACGATAGAGGCAAGCATTTCTGATATACCCTCTGGAAAGTTTGCTTTCTCCCCACTTAAATGTTTTTGGGAACTATCCAAACCCAAGGCCCGCTGCGACGAGCGAGTTGGATCTCTAGCATAGCCAGATAGTTCCCAGAGCAGGTGGACCACTAAACCCCACATCCAAGCTCAGCCAGACATATGCTGGTGTAAGTCCCTCACCTTGGCTGAGCCAAGATCAGCAGAGATTACACCGGTGGGAGCCCCCCAAAATTGGCATTCTGAAGAAGGGGGCAGAACAGGGGAGAGGGGTTATGCTGGATTCTAACTCTGTTTAGGCAGTTGTGAGGACTGGAGGTCCCCACCTTCCCACAACTCTCTAAGCCTCCTCCCCCAGTTCCTTCCCCAGCAACCAAAGGCTCCTTCGTCTTGTCTCTCTTTGCTCCACCTCCTTCATTTCTCTGCAGGTTCTGGGAGACCGAGGTGGGGGTGGAGCTGGTAGCAAGGGGAGAGAAGAATTCCTTGGCCTGCTGCCACTCTACATCTTGGCCCACCTCCACTTCTGCCTCTGATTCTGGACTGCTCTCTGCCACAGCCTCTTCCTGCTCACTAAACCCTGTTATCTCTTCAGCTTGTGGCACCTCCTCCTCCTCCCAGTCTGCTCCGTCGTCTTCCTCTGACCACTCATCATCGTCCCGCCACCAATCCCCGGGCTCTGAGCCATCTTCCCTTGGGGGTTCCCCAGCTGTTTCTCCCACCACTCCTTTGCATCCAGCAAGTCCATGACATTCAGATAAAGAATCAGAGCAGCAGAGGAATTCTTGGCTCATGCCCTACCTGTCTTCACTGTAATGATGATCAGATCAGTCTCATTCACACCCATGTCAATGAGACATGTGTTCGTTCGGAACTCTGTTCCTTCCTATTTCCAAATTAACCAGTGATAATTTAAAGCCCACACAAAACTCTTAATTAAATATGTGTTTGATTTCAATATGTTGTTGTTGCTTAGTCATTTAGTCGTGTCCGACTCTTCGTGACCCCATGGACCAGAGCACGCCAGGCACTCCTTTCTTCCACTGCTTTGGTCAAACTCATGTTAGTAGCTTAGAGAACACTGTCCAACCATCTCGTCCTCTGTCGTCCCCTTCTCCTTATGCCCTCCATCTTTCCCAGCATCAGGGTCTTTTCCAGGGAGTCTTCTCTTCTCATGAGGTGGCCAAAGTATTGGAGCCTCAGCTTCAGGATCTGTCCTTCCAGTGAGCACTCAGGGCTGATTTCCTTAAGAATGGATACGTTTGATCTTCTTGCAGTCCATGGGACTCTCAAGCGTCTCCTCCAGCAATTCAATTCAAAAGCATCAATTCTCCGGCAATCAGCCTTCTTTGTGGTTCAGCTTTCACTTCCATACATCACTACTGGGAAAACCATAGCTTCAACTATTCAGATCTTTGCTGACAAGGTAATGATTTCAATATACTCATTTCTAAATAAGTTTTATCCTTTGTATATATAAAAACCCCAAAACCAACACATTTCTAGTAAACAACAGGATGCCCTCATGCCCTGCCAGGGGTGTCAACTTGAATAAAATATTGTGGGAGCCCAGGTAAGCTCCGTCCTGCATAATGAATCAAATGACGCAGTGCACATACACCATTTGAATGGGAATGCCCATCAACTTTGTGGGGGACCAGCCCACCCCAAATATTTTATTCTGGGGGCTGAAGCCCCCATGGCCTCAAGGAGTTGGCTCCTATGTGTCCTGCTTTTGGGCTCCTGAGACACCTCTGATTTTTAAAAAAATGAAATAATTTTTATTTGGTTTTACATATATAAAATTATAATACCACCACAACACACATCCACAATTAAAAAATTCCTCCAAATCTCTGGATTTCCCACTTTCTCCTCCATCGTTTCCGTTGGTAAACCTTTCTAGTGCATCTTTATCAGTAATCCATGTTTTTTACAACTCCATTGTCTCCACTGTTCACGTTACAAGTGTTATTGCAATCCTGCCAATGTTTTCAACTGCTTACAGTGGTCTCCAAGAAAAATTATAAATTTTTCCCATTCCTTATTGAAATTCTGGTCTTCTTGGTTCCTGAGCTTTCCAGTCAATTTTGCCATTTTGTCATAGTCCAACAGCTTCATTTGCCATTCTTCTCTGGTAGGGACTTTATCTTCTTTCCATCTCTGGGCTACCTGAGACACCTCTGGTTGATTATCATGGGAAACAGGATGCTAGACTAGGATCATGTCCACACCATATGCACGAACGGTCCTACAAACTGTAATTTTTAAAGGCTTCTGGGAATTGTAGCTCTGTTCCCATAATTCTTTGGAAGAAGCCATGGTTGCCCAAGTGATATAAGTGTGCTTTAAATGCACGGTGAAGCTGTGATAGGCTCTTCCTATGTTTTCCTCACAAAATCTGAAGAAAGGCATAACCCCAAAGCATAATGAGGTCCCGATACACACATTAGTCCAGGAGGTACAGATCTGGTCAGTTCACATTAGAATTCACAGAAACGGGATTTCTCAATCATCTCTGCTTCACTGACCTCCATTTCCGAAAGCCACTGCCCCCCACCCAATTCACGTTCTCCCCCTTCCCTTCCTTCATTAATGCATACCCTCCAACATTTCTCCGATGAAAATAGGGACGTCTCATTCCATAATGATAATTTTACTATTTATACTCCACACATCTTACTGGGTTGCCTCAAGCACTCTGGGCAACTTCCAACATATATAAAAACATAATAAAACATTAAACATTTTTTAAAAAAACAAAAAACAACCTTCCATGTACAGGATTGCCTTCAGATGGCTCGTGGGTCAGATAAGTCCATACCCTCCAATGTTTCTCCAATGAAAACAGGGACATCCTAAGGGGAAAAAATTGGATATTCTGGGATCAAATCAGAAATCAGGACAGCTTCTCCAAATCAGGGACATCCCTGGAAAATAGGGACACTTGGAGGGTCTGTTAATGGCAAAGCAGCAGTGACAGAAATTACTGAGGCCTTTGGAAGAACTACAGCTCCCATAGTCCTCTTCCCCATCATGTTGTTACCAGGTGACCTGAGCTGCCTCTGATTGGTTCAGGAGTTTTTCCATCTCCAGACTTCTTTTCCCCCACCATTCTGCTTAAAGGGCCTTGGCTTGACCTTCCAGTGCACAGAGCAAGTTGCTCTATCCCTGAGCAGCTTCCTCTAAGCCAAATACAGCTACTATCTCACCTTATGACAATGCACATGAACCAATACGCTTATTAACTATTGTGGAGAGTCCTTAGAATTCAAGCTATATTTTTATTTGAAAGACTGGTTAGCAGCTTACTGGTTGCCTGGTGAAATTCCGACATGCATCCGTGTTTACCACTTTGCAGTAGCTGCTGGCAGGGAGGGCTGGTGGCACCAACTTGGCTTCCTGGCACCAGCAGCACCGAGACTTCCTATGAAGGTGAGGCAGTGGAGCAGCAAGGCAGTGAGGAGGTTGGCACCGTGTGGCAGAGCCAACCCAGCCCTGCCACTGGCGCACTTCTTCAGTGCAAACCTTCCTGCTGCCTCACCCACTCTGATGATGCCTTAATATTTAGGTGGCTTCAGAATGCATTTTTCTTTAAGAGGATTTCCCCTGAAGTGTGTGAACCAATTTATTTAGGGGATGTTAACAATTTATTTAGGGGATTGAGGGACGCGGGTGGCGCTGTGGGTAAAAGCCTCAGCGCCTAGGGCTTGCTGATCGAAAGGTCGGCAGTTCGAATCCCCGCGGCGGGGTGCGCTCCTGTCGTTCGGTCCCAGCGCCTGCCAACCTAGCAGTTCGAAAGCACTCCCAGGTGCAAGTAGATAAATAGGTACCGCTTACTAGCGGGAAGGTAAACGGCGTTTCCGTGTGCGGCTCTGGCTCACCAGAGCAGCGATGTCACGCTGGCCACGTGACCCGGAAGTGTCTCCAGACAGCGCTGGCCCCCGGCCTCTTGAGTGAGATGGGCGCACAACCCTAGAGTCTGTCAAGACTGGCCCGTACGGGCAGGGGTACCTTTACCTTTACCTTTTAACTGTATCGTTGTAGATATGGTTTTACTATTTTTACAATCCATCCTTTGCATTTTATCTGGTTTTGTTGTTTTTATAACTTGCCCTCGGGATCTTATGGTAACATCATCCCCTCTGTTCATCACTGGCAACAACTCTTAAGTCTTAGGTTCCGCATGTGCTAAAAAGCCAGAGTTTATGGATTTGCCACGTTCCACATTTCCCCTGTATTTATGCCCTGGAGCTCTTTCATGCTGCGGTACGGACTTAAGCGAGGTGCAGCTCATGCATCTTGGTGCACCTTGAGGGAACACCCTCTTTCTTTAACATTTCCTCTCCCCAAAGTGGCTCTATAAACTACCCTGAGTACGCTCTTAGGAGGCCATTTGGCAAACGTAAGGTGATCGTCTCGAGCCAAACCCCACTTTTGGCATGGAGGGATAAACAGGCTGTGGTTCAGCATAAAGACAGACAAGGCTTGGAAAGAAACTAAAATATTTGACATAACAAAAAATGGGGGAGGATTATCTAAGTTTTCAGGATGCAGCCTAATTTTTACCCTTGTGTGGCAACGGCATTTGGCATTAATTACATGCTCTTTTTAAAGAGTTCTTTCATTAGGTATCTAAGAGACTATGAAGATATTTTCAAACATAGCACACTTTGGCTCCCAAAACATACACCTTTTTTTCCACTAACCTGGTGGGCATATTCATTTTAATCATTTATTCTAGCATTTATGCCTTACTTTTCCTCCAATGAGTTCAGGGTGGCCTGCATCGTTCACCCTCTGTTATCCTCTAGTGAGAGGTTAGGCTAAGAGGCAGTGACTGCCCAAAGGTCACCCAGGTAGCTGCATGGCTGAGTGGAGATTTTCACCCCAGATGTTGTTACACTACAACTGCCATCATCCCTGACCATTGGCTACTCTGGCTGAATATGATGGGAGTTGAGAGCCAGTGTGGTGTAGTGGTTAAGAGCGGTAGACTAGTAATCTGGTGAACCAGGTTTGCTTCCCCGCTCCTCCACATGCGGCTGCTGGGTGACCTTGGGCTAGTCACACTTCTCTGAAGTCTCTCAGCCTCACTCCCCTCACAGAGTGTTTGTTGTGGGGGAGGAAGGGAAAGGAGAGTGTTAGCTACTTTGAGACTCCTTAGGGTATTGATAAAGCGGAATATCAAATCCAAACTCCTCCTCTTCTTCTTCTTCTTCTTCTTGTAGCAACACCAACATCTAGGGACCCAGGATTGGTCTAGGGAGGGAGTTCCACAACTGTGGGACCACAACCGAGAAGGCCCTATCCCTTCTGCTTGCCAACCTCAAGCATAAACCATACCTGAAAAAACTCAAATAGGGCTTCTTTGATTGGTCTTAATAAATGAACAATAATAAATTTTAATGGACTGAGACTTGCCTGCTCCATTGGTTGGAGCATGGTGCTGAATACGCCAAGGTTGCAGGTTTGATGCTGCATATTCCTGTGTTGCAGGGAGCTGGACTAGATGATCCTCAAAGTCCCTTCCAGCTCTGCAATTCTATTATTCTAAGTCCATTTTTTTTACCAGGAGTCACATAGTCATTTGCTTTAGTACTAGGGAATATACTTCATTTAAAACTCCCAGATTTGCCTGGAGAATTTTTTTCCTTGCATTGAAAATAATGCGAAGCCTTCCTTAGGTCTCATACCGTCTTTTTATCACAGGCTTGGCACAAAATTCCAATAGTAAATAGATATATATATTTCCTTATATTATTACCCTTTGTCCAAAGATTCCAGGATAGCATACACAGCACCCTCCCATCTTATCGTCAAAATGACTCTGTGACCTAAGTTAAACTAGGACAACAATCCTCACAGAGCAACAGAAGTTTCAATCCTAGACATTCCTACTGAGGAATAAAGCCTATTGGACAGAATATATAGGGGTGCACTGCTCAGTATGCATTTTGGAAATGACAATTTTTTAAAGCATTTACTCTCAGACCCTCTAAGTCAGACCCTCTATCTTCCAAGAACAGTCCCGGATTTACAGAAGCCATCTCAGTTTGTGATTTGATCCTGGACTGTCCCACTTTTTCTTAGGCCATCCCTATTTTTATCGGAGAACTGTTGGAGGTATGTAGTCTTTTAAAAGGTGTGCCGGAATAGTTCCTTATTTATTATGTATTTATTTATTTAGTTTGAACTCGGGAAATCCAGTCAGATGCACAGGGTACAAATAATTTGTTGTTGTTGCTGCTGCTGCTGCTTTTTTCTAAAAAAAAATGTTTAGGGGTACCTTCATTTTGACTCAAGAAAATCGCCATTTTATAGTTCAAATCGGGGAAAAATAAATACAGTAAGTGGACAAAAGTACAACGATTCACAAAATGTTTAGTGGTATGCATACCCCTGCGTACCCCCAGGAAAAAAGCACTGGTGATGATTATGATGATTAGGGCAGTTCACAACATAAAACTACAAAAAGAGAACACAAACCAATAACCCCCCTCCCATAAAAATATTTAAAAGGCCATAGAATGTTAATCAACACAAGGCCTCGTTATAGAGAAATGTTTTTGCCTGGCGCCTAAAGATATTTTCTGATGTTCGTTCCAGAGCTGAAACTGAATATGCAGACATGGAAGGAGACATCTTAAATTCAGTTTTGAACTTTGAATGTGAATTAACACACACACACACACACACACACACACACACACCGTTTTAAATAATCACATAAGTACTTCAGATTTATTAGCATCTCTTGCTTTGATTTAGGCCATTAACTTCAATGGTTCAACTCTTGAGTAAAACTTAGTTGGTTACAAGCCATTGGATGTCAAATAGAAAATGCCAATTATTTAATAAATGTCAGAATAAGTAGTAAATATCAACTTCTCATCTGAGAATTTGAGGAGTAATTTTCTTACATACCTAACCAAGGGGGAAACTTACTGCAAATTAAATAAGGATCCAGCTTCCCATAAGTGAATAATACATTTCTCCTCAGCCCACACTAACTGTGGGGATATTTTAGAAGAACAATTTCTTTCTAATGAACCATAGCAGGGGGATAATTTCACACACACACACATAATTCTGTTACAGGACTGGGGAGGTTTGTTTTCTTTTACATAAACTTACTATATTAGCAGGGGATTGAAAACACATTTGTAATAAATTTTTGTCTTCTATTATTAAAAAAATAAATAAATCAGCAGATGTTCTGGGGATGAGCTGTGTTGTTTGTTGTTTTCCAAAGATGCCCAAACCAACAACAACAAAAAAGGAAAACCCAGTTTTACCCCTAGCCTAGTGCCAGCACAGTGTGTGTTGCACATCAAACAAAGGGACACTCCCGCTGCTCCTGGGCTTAATTTGCAATTATTTGCATGTACAGGACAGAGACACACAATAGAAATGCAGGGCTGAATGGGATGGTGACTCCCGAGACGATGAGGGAGGAATTTGTGAAGGGCAGCGCACACCATAAATCCGATTGCGTGGTTATTATAAACACGCAGCCAGCAGGATGAAGGAACGGCATTGTCTGCTAATGGGCGTGAGGCTAGGAATGTCAATCCTGACAACGTGTAATTCAATTTCCATGTTCAAATTAAGGCCTCCGTTCATCGCCTGCATGTTTAATTACCAAGCACTTGAAAGGCCGGGGTGGGTGTGTTAGAAACACTCGCTTGCCCTCATTTAAGACCATGGTCTCGATGGGGGGGGGGGGGAATAAAAGGAAGTTACTCCAAGTGGAAGCCCTACTCTTCCAGCTGAGTATGTAAACAGATGAAGAATTTCCTCACTTTTGCAAAACATTCCCCACCACATTCTTCTCTTGTTTTTTCACATGGGCTCAAGGATGGTTGGATGGAAGAGGCACCAATCAACAAGCAAGGTGGAGGGGGTTGCAAAGCGGCCAGCCAGCATGGGCCCAATGTGAATTATGGATGGGGAATGGACGTTTCCGAGCACAATTCAAAGCATTGGTGCTGACCTTTAAAGCCCTAAACGGCCTCGGTCCTGTATAACTGAAGGAGCGTTGCCACCCCCATCGTTCAGCCCGGACACTGAGGTCCAGCGCCAGCGCCAGCGCCAAGGGCTTTCTGGCGGTTCCCTCGCTGTGAGAAGTGAGGTTACAGGGAACCAGGCAGAGGGCCTTCTCGGTAGTGGTGCCTGCCCTGTGGAATGCCCTCCCAGCAGATGTCAAGGCAATAAACAACCATTTTACTTTTAAAAGACAACTGAAGGCGGCCCTATTTAGGGAAGTTTTTTGATGTCAGATGCTGTATTTTTTTTTAATATTCAGTTGGAAGCCACCCAGAGTGGCTGGGGAAACCCAGCCAGATGGGTGTGGTATAAATTACTGGAGAGCCAGTGTGGTGTAGTGGTTAAGAGTGGTAGTCTCGTAATCTGGGAAACCGGGTTTGCGTCCCCGCTCCTCCACATGCAGCTGCTGGGTGACCTTGGGCCAGTCACACTTCTTTGAAGTCTCTCAGCCCCACTCACCTCACAGAGTGTTTGTTGTGGGGGAGGAAGGGAAAGGAGGATGTTAGCCGCTTTGAGACTCCTTAAAGGGAGTGAAAGGCGGGATATCAAATCCAAACAACTCTTCTTCTTCTTCTTCTTCTTCTTCTTCTTCTTCTTCTTCTATTATTGCTGAAAAGATGGGCTTTTGCCATCTGCACTGAAGCCATGGTCAAGGGCAAACCCTATATACAATATACATTTAATGTACAATATTCATAAACACAGGTCCTGCTATCCGAATACATTGCAGGAAATCATTCATTCGGCAAGTGTTCACATAATGAGTCAACAATTTCCATTGATTTCTATGGTGAAATTTCCAATGCGTTCCCAATCGTGGAATTTTAACCCCAACCGAAACACCCAGGAAAACCCTATGAAATGTTACTAAAGTACAGATCACTACAGTTCTTTTCCATTTCTCAGCCAACCAGCAAAATGCAAACAAGGATGTGGAAAATGCTCTCTGTTCGGATAGCTGAATCTGCAGTATGTATAGGAAGGTTCAGGTACGAATTTTCACATGTCGAGTGTTCAGAAAGCGGGACCTGCATGCCTGCAATTTGAGTGATTTGGCAGAAGTAAAATTGAAGGGCAGCAAATAGATCTAGTTTGTGTGTGGACTACATTAAAAAAACAACAAGTACTCAGTCTCCATTGATTCTTAAATAAAATGTAATGTGTGCACAGCCTTGCCTTCTTGGAGAACTTAATGTAGGTAGTGTGGTTTTGTTTTTTTAAGAAACCAACTTTTTAGACCTGTTCTATCACAAGAACAGAAGAGCCTACTGCATCAGGCCAATGGCCCATTGGGTCCAGCAACCTGGTCTTACAGTGGCCAACCTGAGACCTGTAGGAACCCACAATCAGAATCTGAGCACAATAAAACTCTCCTCTCCTGGAGTTTCCAGCAACTGGTATTCAGAAGTGCTACTGCCTCCAAATATGGAGGCACAACACAGCCATCATAGCCAGGTATCCATTCACAGCCTTAACCTCCCTCAAGTTGTCCAATCCTCATTTAAAGCTGTCCAAGTTGGTGGCCACCTAGACCAGGCTTCCTCAACCTCGGCCCTCCAGATGTTTTGAGATTACAATTCCCAGCATCCCTGACCACTGGTCCTGCATGCTAAGGATCATGGGAGCTGTAGGCCAAAAATCATCTGGAGAGCCGAGGTTGAGGAAGCCTGGCCTAGACACTGGATAAAATGTGGACGATTTCATAGAAGAATGTTTTGATTTAATGTGATTGGAAAATACTGTATAGCTTTCACGGGCACTTGAAAGTGCACCAAGCCCTAAATGAAATGGAAGATGAACGGGCTTTGCTTTTTCAGCAGCAGCATTTTACTTTTAATCTTGACTAAAAACATATATATTTTTTTAGATCTAGGTGGCTACATAGCAACTGATGTTTATGGAGGACACTAGCTCTCCAAAAACATGGCACACCCTCAATGTGTAATGGTTTGCTGTGGTACGGAGCGAACTGCAAACTTAATTCGTTTTGGAATGTGAGTTGGCCTATTTGTGTGGGGCAGAGCAAGCACAACTCGTCAATTGTTTTTATCTTGGAAATCTATCTGTTTTGCCATTCTCCTTTAATTAGAAGAATCAGATTAAAATGTGTAATTATTAAAAGCACATTTTATTTTTTCATTAGATTTGTGGCAAGTCACGGTGACATGCAGCTGTGTTGGCATATTTCGGTTTGGGATTTTCCTAGACATCTTTCATTATGGAGAATTAGAGGGGGGGGAATAACCCTTTAAAATGTGAGGATCTTCTCCCACCCCACTCTCAAACCTCAAGGTTAGAGGTTATGGAAAAAAAGCAAAGCACTAAATAGAACAGTGTCTTACCTTCGTTTTTCATGGGTTGCATGCCAACGGCTGGATTAAGGAGATAAAGCCGTTTTTCTTCTACCAAACTGCAAAGAGGGGCCAGACACAAACCCTCTCCAAATCTGCCAGTTGCTGGCCGCCCGTTTGTGGTTTGCAGATTATGGGAATCGCAAAGAACACAAGCAAAGAACGCTAAACAGCTCATTTGTGGACCTTCAGAAGAATCTTCCAAGAGAAACCTCCGCACAGGCCGACGAACACTTTTAGAACGAACAAAGTGGTGGTCTTCACATTGCCGCTCCCACTGCAACAGAACACCTCTCTCCTCTCTAAAGGAACGAGGAGATCTTTAGAAGTCCCTGGGACTGATCTCCACTTTCCATGGAAGGCCAAGATCTGCACTTCTGTCTGATGCCAAAAGAGGCGTTAATAGTATCATTCAGTAATAAGCTCTGCCACTTTGTGCGGCCATGTCGTTGTGCCGATTTGCCATTAAAACCCATGGCTACCACCCCGGGCCCTTGTTCAAGACTATACTTGCCATTAGGAGTTTGTTACACTTCAGGTCCAAAATTCGTGCATTAAAAACAAGGCACTACCAAAGTGCAGGGCAAAACCCTTTCACAGACATACTCACCTGAAGTAAGGCACAGCAACTGCCCTTGTGTGAGTACTGTCCAGGCCTTCTTTCACCAACTGGATGGAAGTTGTGCAAAATATATAGAGGGCACCAGGTTAATGAAGGATGGTCCAGACCAAGAAAGGGAAAGGTCAAATCTGTATGTGTTGTGTTTATTCAGTGCTTTTTTCAGGGGGGGACACAGGGATACGCATACCCCTAAACATTTTCTGAATCTAATGGGAGAAGAAACTAATTTTTTTTTAATTTAAAAAACATAGTTACTTCTCTAGCACGGTGAATTGTCAGTTATGTTGCTATCCGCAATGGCGGCCTCATTTCCTGTCATGGCATTTCCTGAGTCTCAGACAGAAGCGGGCGTTTAATGTGTGAAGTAAGAGTTGGAATCTAGCACGGTGGTTGGTCAGTTTCGTTGGTGACGGACCCCAACAGCAAGCACAGGAATCAGGAAGATGTTAGTGCACACAACCTCATGCCAATGTGAAAGTTACTGTCAGCTGTGTAAAATGAGGTAATGCATGTTCTTTGTACTTTGGTCCATTTACTGTATTTATTTTTGCCCATTTGAACTGAGTCAAAATGAGAGTACACCTCAACGTCTTCTTTTTTTTAAAGAAAAAAGCACTGTGTTTATTCATTTAAAAATGTTGTTTTCCCACCCCTGCCCTAATAGGAAATGATGCCTGGCTGATGGGATGGATGGGTATAAATATAAAAATAAGATAAATTAAAATAGGGGGGGAAATCTCTTCTAACACTACGACTTATTCACATCCAATAAAGCTGAATGTTGAAGGATTTGGGGCCGCTAAAAGAAAGTGCTTCTTCACAGTAAGCAATGATTCCAACCAACCAGGCCGGCTATAAAAGAGGACCAAACAAATGCATGGAGGATAAAGCTACCCAAGGCTACTATGTTCTGCCTCCATGGTCAGAGGCAGTAATGCTTCTCAGTGCCAGTTGCTGGAAGCCACAAGAGAGAAGAGTGCTCTTGTGCTCAGATCTTGCTTGAGGGTATCTTACATGCTTCTGGTTGTCACCGTGAGAACAGCTTGCTGGGTTAGACGGGCCTCTGGCCCAATCCAACAGGTTCTTCTTATGCTTCCATGTTAAACAAAGTTGTAGATACCACACTTTGGCTTCAAGGTTTGTCTTCCACACATTCTGCTGGATTATTTAACCTGGGCTTTTGCTCTGACTCATTTATGATGCTAATCAGGGAGATGAGAATGGAAGGAGATTCATTTCCCTGATAACTGTAGAGAGGAAAACATCTCAATCAAAGGAAGCAGAACAATATCCATGCAAAATTTAAGGATAGAAAACTAAGCCTTCTAACCGCAGTGCATAACATGCAGCAAGACTATCAGGAGTAAAGCCAAAGCGTTTCACATTGTGAAACTGGGCGGCCTATCAGGTAGAGAAACTGCTGCCCTGTTTTCACAGCAGCTGAATTTATAAGCTTCCCCCACCTGGTTTTAGCCAAGAGCCTTTTGGGAGCCATCTGGTTCTAATGATACAAAACGGAGAAAAATGCAGTCTCCTTTTTTACTACACGGCCCACATGAAAGCGTCAAACACCAGAACAGAAAATATTTTATATCCTGATCATCTTCAAATGCTTTGGGATTATTTGTTGTTGTTGTTGCGGTTATTGTTACACAATCCATTGTGGTGCAAGTAAAAAAAAAACCTGATTTAATTTGCCCTCTACAAAAGATGCAAGGGCATCAATGTAAAATGAAACAGAGTTGGCATCTCAGCTAGAGATGAGGATGAATTAGAAGTAGGGTTCAGAATACCAACTCCCTCTATTTGGGGGAGCTGGGCATGTTTAGCCTGGAGAAGAGGAGGTTAAGGGGTGATATGATAGCCATGTTCAAATATATAAAAGGATGTCATATAGAGGAGGGAGAAAGGTTGTTTTCTGCTGCTCCAGAGAAGCGGACACGGAGCAATGGATCCAAACTACAAGAAAGAAGATTCCACCTAAACATTAGGAAGAACTTCCTGACAGTAAGAGCTGTTCGACAGTGGAATTTGCTGCCAAGGAGTGTGGTGGAGTCTCCTTCTTTGGAGGTCTTTAAGCAGAGGCTTGACAACCATATGTCGGGGGGAGGAGGGGAGGAGGAGGAGGAGGAGGAGGAGGAGGAAGAAGAAGAAGAGGAGGAGGAGGAGGAGGAGGAGGAGTTTGGATTTGATATCCCGCCTTTCACTCCCTTTAAGGAGTCTCAAAGCGGCTAACATTCTCCTTTCCCTTCCTCCCCCACAACAAACACTCTGTGAGGTGAGTGGGGCTGAGAGACTTCAAAGAAGTGTGACTGACCCAAGGTCACCCAGCAGCTGCATGTGGAGGAGCGGAGACGCGAACCCGGTTCCCCAGATTACGAGACTACCGCTCTTAACCACTACACCACACTGGCTCTCACATCAGTTTGAATAACATCCAGATCCATTTGAGCTTGGGATAAACCCACCAGTCCTACTGCAAGGCAACCTTTCATCACCAGTTCCCCTTCTTTCTAAGCAAATACCCTTGCCTTCATGGAGGGAGAAACCAGCAGTGGGAAGATTCCACAGCACAAAGGAAAGAACCTTCTGAGAATGTTCTTTGTCAAAAATTCTGTTCTTGCCAGGATTGTTCAGTTTGTAGTTTTCTGTGCCTCCTGAACTGAGCTGGGAGGCAGCAAAAAGAAATTACAAATCCCATGGTTCTCAGCCATGGTTGAGGCCCATGAGCATGGCATTGTAGTTTTCTCTACCTTGAAGTTCAGATCAAGAGGCCCACAATCCCTTTCAGACATTGATGCTCTGGGGGGTAAGGAAAGGCCCAGCATAGCCTCTGATTCCTTGAGTCTTCCTTCCTTGCTCCCAGTTCTCATTCCATTCAGAAATATAAGAGAGGCAATTTACACATTTTGAGCCGGTGAAGGCCTAAATTAGGGGCAGGGGACCTCAGACATCCCAGCCAGGTGAAAGCACCTGAAGGAGGCACATATAATATAGCAGGACTAGAGAGCCTGGGAAAGGTATCTGGGCTGGAGAGATTTCCAAGGGCCTTAGAGAGAGACCTAGACAGTTGGATTTGTCCATTTTCCAGGGACTGTCCCAGAATTACAAAAGTTGTACTGGGGTTTGAAGGGATCCCGGAATATCCCTGTTTCCCCTGCTGCTGAGCTCAGGGAGGAGGATAAGCCAGGGGATGTCCCAAGCAGCAGCAGCAGCAGCAGTGAGGGAGCATCCCGTTGCCTCTCCAAGGCACTCCATGGCCACTGCTTCTGGCCTCCTCTCTAGGGCAACTCGTAGTGGCTGCTGGAGAACGAGTGAGATAGAGGAGAGACCGTCTCTGCCCAGGACCAGCCCTGTGTGACATGCCAGCTCTGAGGGGCAGGCAGAGGGCCGGGCTGCCCTGAGCAGGAAGGAAAGGGGAGCAGAGCGATGCACAAGGAGTCTTGGTTTTTTTAAAAAAAGAAATGCTTCGTGCGTCCGGGTCTAATCTTGCCCCTTTCTGAAATTTATTTATTGGGGCTTGTTTTTCTTTTTGTAAATCTACCAAAGAATAAAATAAAACCAGGATTAAGGCAATTTGCGTGCCCAGGCAGGGACCCA
Source organism: Podarcis muralis (assembly GCF_964188315.1). Lineage (NCBI taxonomy): Eukaryota > Metazoa > Chordata > Lepidosauria > Squamata > Lacertidae > Podarcis > Podarcis muralis. Next base: position 16,591,775 of record NC_135655.1, on the reverse strand, counting down.
CCGGCACCGAGAGACCACCAGAAGGAATAATGACTCGTGACAACATGTTAGGGAATTAAAATTGGCCACAACTTTATTAAACCTTTCAGATGTAGAAAGACCTTGGCTTAGGCATTGGCCGTGTATCCCTCCCAGTCCCCCAGCCAGGGGAACTGGGGCTCCTCGGGGTGAATGGAATATGGGAGGGTGCACTGCAAGACACATGTGAACGCAGGCAGCCCACCCCATATTTGCACAGCACAGGGGAGTTCACTGACAACCTTTCAGTGTATGGCCAGTGACTCCCTTTTCACAAACCCCTTTAAGAGGGGACCCTGGAATCACCACTGTGAGGGGGAGGGGGTAAATCACCACTTCATGCCCCCCCCCCATTTAGGGAAGATAGACTGTAGGATTCCGCCCAAGGCCTAAAACTGCCTGAAATATACTCAGAATCCAGAGTGGATTTCATGCTCTTTATTCAACTCATAGTGGTGAGGAGGAATGAAAGTTCCCCAAGAATGTCTGCTTTATTTACACAATGGGCCCCACGTGATTGGCTAATTCCGGGATTCACCTGTAGGCCAATCAGGTTGCGGACTCACTTCCACCTGGAGCTGGATTGGGTGGCTCCTGTGGACCAATCAGACTGCTGCATTCTGGACCCTATTGTTCTAGGACCAATCAGACTGCTGCATTCTGAATTCTATTGTTCTAGGACCAATCAGACTGCTGCATTCTGAATCCTATTTTTCTAGGACCAATCAGACTGCTGCATTTTGGATCCCATAACACTGCCAAAGTTGTGACAATTGCTACAGGGAAGGCAAAATTCCTTCACGGCTCTTCAACAGCAACCATCAAAAGACTGTAGCAACGCCCACTGAACAGGAAGGGAAATGGTTAACCTATAATCAAGCATTACAAAATGGGGGGGGGGTGAAGCTCCGGAGCCAACTGCATCCTATTTATGCATCTTCGGCGGACCAATGGGAAGCCTGCCCATCCGTGGTCCACTCAGCTGGCCTCGCCTCCAACAAGACACTGATAGTTTAAACCAGGGTTTGGCAGGAACCCCCAATGGCTGGTGACAAGGAGGTGGGCCAGTCCAACCGGCTGGTAAGTCCCACGTGGCCTAGGGGTGCTGCACGCGGTCCTGCAAAGGGTGCCCATAGGTAGCGGTGTGGGCGCTCATTCTCGAGACAGTGGAGCGCCAGTGTGGTGTAGTGGTTAAGAGTGGTGGACTCGTAATCTGGTGAACCGGGTTCGCGTCTCCGCTCCTCCACATGCAGCTGCTGGGTGACCTTGGGCTAGTCACATTTGTTTGAAGTCTCTCAGCCTCACTCACCTCACAGAGTATTTATTGTGGGGGAGGAAGGGAAAGGAGATTGTTAGCCGCTTTGAGACTCCTTCGGGTAGTGATAAAGCGGGATATCAAATTCAAACTCCTCCTCCTCCTCCTCCTCCTCTTCTTCTTCTTCTTCTTCTTCATGTCCCATTGGTGAAGTCATGGTGGCACTCCCCCTTCTTCTGATACAAAATGCTCTATGGGTGGGCAGGGGACAACAAATGGGGGGATGAGGAGGGTCAGTTGAGGGGAGAGAAAAATGTCCCTATTTTCATCTGAGAAATGTTGGAGGGTATGCAATAGAATGAGTGGCTTGAATACTGCCATCTCCCACGCCCATTTCCTCTTTTGTTGCCTAAAGTGCCACCATCTGACGCTTCTTGTTTTTCCTTCTCTCCATACGGTAATTTTCCATCTTACTTGAGCACAAAATATTTAACACATATTACTGCAAATCCATCATTCTTCATTCATCCCGGTCTTTTCTTTTTTTCTTTTCCAAATGGGGAGTTTTGCCAAAGTAAGAAAGGACTAAGTGAGGTCTGCCTGAATTGGCCCATGCAGAGCTCCAAGCAAATAGTCACTATTGTTCTCTCAAAGTGCATTTAAGGTTTTGGGAACAAACAATAAAACAAACAGCTGAACAATTTTAAGCATGGCCTCGTTCCTACTAACAATTATTTTTAAGCTATCCCACCATTAGCCCGACTCTGACTTCTTGGTAAGAAACATTACATAAAACTTAAAGCGGTACATTTTACCAAAAAAAAAAGGGGGGGGGAATTGTTTTCAAATGCCACACAGCTTCTGTTCTGTGTCCAGCTGTCACTTCTTCTTGTAATTTATGAGCAAGCAAATATATTTTTAATTCAGTCACTCAGACTTTGCCCAAAGCTCCAGCATTGCTACATTATTCACTTATTCCTAAGGCAAGCATCATAAGACTGGGCACTTCAGAAAGGAAACTGCCCCCTGAACTTCAGTCAGATGAACGGTCTTTGTTTGTTTCTGTGCTTATTATTATTTCAAAATTACTTCAGTTAGAAGTAAATTTTGTGATGGACACATTGCCTCAGCAACTGCAGGTGGTGCAATATAGGTAAAAGGACCCCTGGATGGTTACGTCCAATCAAAGGCGACTATGGGGTTGCGGTGCTCATCTCCACTTTTAGGCTAAGGGAACCGGTGTTTGTCTACAGGCAGCTTCCCACCACAGCGGTACCTATTTATCTACTTGCACTGGTGTGCTTTCGAATTGGTAGATTGGCAAAAGCTGGGACAGAGCAACAGGAGCTCACAGGAGATTCGAACCGCAGACCTTCTGATCGGCAAGCCCAAGAGGCTCAGTGATTTAGACCACAGCGCCACCCGCTCCCCTGGTGCAATTCAGACACACACAAGAATATGTACCAAGAATTGTGACTCCTAAAAATAAATCCAGAGAACCCTTCTACCTAACTGCATAAAATCATGTACAGTATATGCAATATACTAAAACAAATTGACTTCAATGGGTGGGTCAGTGGTTCCCAAACTCTCCCCCCCCCCCCCGGGACTGCAGAAAAGGTTTTGGTGAGGGTGGACCATTTCATGATTTTTCTGCCTGCACTTTGCTAGATGCTATCTGGTTTTTAATTTATTTGCCTCTTTTATTTCTTATACTGTATTTTATTGCATTGCAATTTGCATTCTAAGCATGACTATATCTAGCTCCAATGCAACAGAGCTTACTCCCAAGCAAGTGTGCCTAGACTTTCAGCCTAAAACATTTAAGACTAGGACCAATGTAAATAATTGCCTGAAGTAGCGTTGAGTGTTCAGGTGAAGGATAAAGGGTGGGTAGTTAAATATAGAAAATTATTAATTTGAACATTCTTCTGGTATTTATTTCACACTGTATTGTGTGTAGTTGAAAAGAAATACTTGTTTTTTTTTAATAAAAAACACTTTTGTAAATAGTGGTCAGTGGTGTTGTTTTTCCTGTGAAGACTTTGGCACGGTCCCCTAATTCCCTGTAAATATCTATTTATTTATTTGATTTCTTTCCTGTCTTTCGCCATAAGATTCCACGGCAGGTGACAGAAACACAATTAAAATCAAAAGAAGGAAAACAGTTTGTATTGTTATGAATCCCCCACCATTCAAAACTATTTTAGCAGTGTGTAAGAAGCACTGGCCAATATTCTTCTATGTTGTATTTTTATAGGGGCGTATATACATATAAAGATCCCAATTCATCTCCCCAGGACCCAAATGAATTTTACTTTTCAATTTTAATGACTCCAACTCCAATATTATAGCCAGGTTCCTAAATGTAGCTATCAAAACTAAGACACAACTGTCTGTATTTGAAAACAATTTTTGATCATGGGTTTTGTTATACAGTACTCTTATTTTAAGAGGCACGATCTGTGTGCGTGCATATTTGAGATTTTTTCTCTGCTGTGGTTGTCTTAACAGCCCTATACTCTATCTGATGGTTATGGTCTGTAGACCATATAAACTAAACTACAGTAAAACCCCAAACTTGGCATGGTAGCTAATTGGCAGGCAATACAGATCCCTTCGCAGCACAGTTACATTCTGGTGGCAGGTTGCCCCTAACAGCAGCTGTAGTGGACCCCCACCAATAAATATGTAGGGGATACACCTACATATACACCTACATACACCTACACACCACCTCACTAACTGCCCTCAATTAAATATTGCGCCCCCACCTCACAGTACGCTATTTCCACAAATGTCTTCAATTTACCACAGGCTACCTTGTGGGGGTCTTGTGTGAGGGGAAACTCGGTGACTTAAATTCTCAGGCAGGAGTTCATCAAACAAGAAAAGTTTTATTTATCAAAATAAGAAGTTGGTGAAACAAAGTTGAAATGTCAGGCAGAAGTTAACTTTCCGCTTAAACTAAATATGAAGATGTCTCGGGCTTAAACACAATAATGAATACACGGCTTTTCTTAAACTTCGCTCTTGTTCCTTTTCTCAGTTGTTTCAGTTAAATGCTTTTAACAAAGCAAAGCTTCCTTCACAGTTTAACTCTTTGGTTCATGAGCTAGGGGCACTTTCCATCAGTTACCCCCTCTCTTAACAATCCCACTCCTGAGGTATTCCAACTGGAGTCTTCTTTACCTAGAAGATCTCTCCCCTCCTGGCTAGACTGAGACCCAGGTAGCCTGTATTCCCACAGGATCTGCCTCTCCTGGCTCACTCAGCCCTCCAAGTAACTCCTGTCTCTATACCTTCTCCAGGCCCTCAACCCGGTCTTAATACCTAAGCTACAAAGTCCCTTCTTCTAGCTATAGATGTCCTCCTCAGAGCGGATGTTCAACTCAACATAGAACCAACTCTCTCAGACAAACCTTATCGTACTCATTATCTCCCATCTCAAATCCTGCCTTAACTCTCTCCTTCAGAAACTGCTCCTTTTATTCTCCCTCCCTCTGCAGATGCTTCCCCCTCTCTGTGGCTAGCTGACTTTGTAGTCTATCAACAAGAGGCTCCAGCACTCTGGTGGCATTGCTGCGGGACTGTATCACCAGACTCTAGCCTGCCTCTGCTGCCCATCACAGCAGCTGCCAATCTTATGGGCAGCTCCACATAGAACATGTTGCAGCATTGCAGCCTCAAGGTTGCCAATGCATGGACCACCAGGAATGCATGGACCTGTCCAGGAATGAGTTTAGCTGGTGCACCAGCTGAAGCTGGTAGATAGTACCATGAGCCACTGAGGCTACTTCAGTCCCTAGGAGTACCCCCCACGCTACACACCTGATCATTTGTAGGGAGTGCAACCCCATTCAGAACAGGCAACTGACCTATCTCCTAGACCTAGAAATCACCTACGCACAAGGTCTCGGTCTTGGCAGGATTCAGCCATATCTGCATCCACTGACGGTTGTGTTAGCAGACTGCAGACCACTCTGAGAAGTTTAGCCATAAGCCTTTGCTGCGGGCACTATGATTATGTGCTCTAACCCATATTCAGTCTAATGATGAGAAAGAAAACAAATTATTCTTAAAGCTAAGTGATTCCTTCCTCCAATATAATATTTAGTATACCTTACAGCTGCTTCTTAAGGAAATCATTCCTTAAGGAAATCATTCTTAAGGAAATTCCATTCTTAAGGAAATCAGCCATGAGTGTTCACTGGAAGGACAGATCCTGAAGCTGAGACTCCAATACTTTGGCCACCTCATGAGAAGAGAAGACTCCCTGGAAAAGACCCTGATGTTGGGAAAGATGGAGGGCACAAGGAGAAGGGGAAGACAGAGGACGAGATGGTTGGACAGTGTTCTCGAAGCTACCTGCATGAGTTTGACTAAACTGCGGGAGGCAGTGGAAGACAGAAGTGCCTGGCGGGCTCTGGTCCATGGGGTCACGAAGAGTCGGACACGACTAAACGACTAAACAACAATAGCTGCTTCTTGGCTTTGGATTGAATGTCAGGGACTGGCTGGATGATGAAGAGTGTTGGAAGCCACCCCACCCAAGAATCCCCAAGGAAGGCACAGAAGAAGATGACTTAGATCCTGGATCCTGGTGGTGGGACAACGGCCACACCTCAGAGGAGGGGACAAGGTAGGAAGTATTAGAAGCAGGAAGGTTGAGGGACACCCAAGAGGCAGAAGCAGGCAGGTGGCCCAGCACAGGACAGGGTGATGAGATTTCCAGTTTGGATGCAGGTTCCAACAGAGGGGAGCCATACACTGCAGCTCTCCTGCAGATCCACCTTGACAGCTTCTCTGCTTATAGCCCTCCACCCCCACTTACTCCTAGAACACAACAGATGTTACATGTTGGCATGCAATAGGCTAGGCAGGCACAGAAGGAGGTCCCTGGGGCTTGCCGTAGCAGAAAAGCACAGAGGGAGGAGCCCTGACTCAGAAAGCTAGAGAGTGAAGGAGGGACTGCTTCATTAGAGGGGCTTGCCTTTATGAGCCTCCTTGTAATAATAATAATATTATTATAATAATTTATTATTTATATCCCGCCCATCTGGCTGGGTTTCCCCAGCCACTCTGGGCGGCTTCCAACAAAACACTAAAATACAATAACCTATTAAACATTAAAAGCTTCCCTAAACAGGGCTGCCTTCAGATGTCTTCTAAAAGTTTGGTAATTTTTCTCATTGACATCTGGTGGGAGGGCGTTCCACAGGGCGGGCGCCACTACCGAGAAGGCCCTCTGCCTGGTTCCTTGTAACTTGGCTTCTCGCAGTGAGGGAACTGCCAGAAGGCCCTCGGTGCTGGACCTCAGTATCTGGGCAGAACAATGGAGGTGGAGGCGCTCCTTCAGGTATACTGGATCAAGGCCGTTTAGGGCTTTAAAGGTCAGCACCAACACTTTGAATTGTGTTCAGAAACGTACTTGGAGCCAGTGTCGGTTTTTCAAGACCGGTGTTATATGGTCTCGGCAGCTGCTCCCAGTCACCAGTCTAGCTGCCGCATTCTGGATTAGTTGTAGTTTCCAGGTCACCTTCAAAGGTAGCCCCATATAGAGCACATTGCAGTAGTCCAAGCGAGAGATAACTAGAGCATGCACCACTCTGGCAAGACAGTCTGTGGGCAGGTAGGGTCTCAGCCTGCGTACCAGGTGGAGCTGATAAACAACTGCCCGGGACACAGAATTGACCTGCGCCACCATGGACAGCTGTGAGTTCAGAATGACTCCCAGGCTGTGCACCTGGTCCTTCAGGGGCACAGTTACCCCATTCAGGACCAGGGAGTCCTCCACACCCGCACACCCGCCTCCTGTCCCCCAAAAACAGTACTTGTATTTTCCCACCTTTCCTTAATAAAGAAACGAATTGCAACTTAGCCTTGCTTCTTTGTATCTGACCTGTGAATGACCTGCTCTGCCTATCAGCCCCGTGACATTGAGTCGCTGCCACCAGAAGTTACATCTGAAATGGCCCCATATTCTATAGGTCCATGGTTCCCACAACCCTTGAGTGAAGCCACCATGCTAGTTCTTCCTTCAAGGGAGGTGGGGCAAAATCAGCCCTGACCGCAAGACACACATCAGAGTTTCCTTTGAGACTTGAAAAGTTCATTAAAAGCATTCCCTTCCTCTAATTACATTGCAATAACTCTCCCTCGCTGCACACTTAGCGAAAAGAAAAACACGAACGTTCTACATTTGAACCTCAACTTCAAAACAAAGTTCCCTTTTTCAACTACAGTCACTTTGAGATTGCGGACTCTAGTTCTGGGCAAGAGGACAAAGGTATAAACAATCCAGGCAGTTTCTTTATACAGTTAGGTTGGAATATCGGCCATGCTGCCAAACGCTACGCGGCTAGCAGTAAAAGTGAGTTGTGTACATTAATTCAAGAAACAGTTGGATGGTGTTATGGAAAAGCAGGAAACACTGTCAAATAGGAGTCACTCTCTCCCCCCGCCCTGCCCCCCAGTTACCTTGACAAGAGTCATGGAAGCATTTGACAAACAAAGGCCAAACTACATGTTACACTATAGCAGTTGTGGCCAACATGATGCCCAGGGGTGTACATGTGCCCACAAAGGCATTCCCTGGGGCCCACAGGGTCCTCAGTAGAGGAGAGGACCAAAATTAGGCATGAAAGAAATACAGTGGTACCTCGGGTTACAGATGCTTCAGGTTACAGACTCCGCTAACCCAGAAATAGTACCTCGGGTTAAGAACTTCGCTTCAGGATGAGAACAGAAATCGTGTGGCGGCAGCAGGAGGCCCCATTAGCTAAAGTGTTACCTCAGGTTATGAACAGTTTCAGGTTAAGAACAGACCTCCAGAATGAATTAAGTTCTTAACCTGAGGTGCCACTGTATTCTGCTGTAGTCAACAGAATAGGTTAAGGTGTGTGTTTGATTGCAGTATGTGCCCACAGTAGTTTCTCCAGTTTGCAAGTAGGCCCATGGATCCCCAAAAGGTAAGCAAATCCTTACACTGTGCTGTGTAATGGTAGCCCGATGGCTCCTCCTCCTCTGTATAGCGCCCTCTAGAGGAGACATTTTGAAGCTGAGAAGGGGAAAGAAGAGCTTAGCACTTCCTCCTACAGCTACAAAACACACACACACACACACAAACAAACAACAATACCAGACCCTGTAAGTGTCCTTATTTTCCAGAGAAGCCATCCCAGTTTCTGATTTGTCCCCATAATGTTCCCCTTTTCCTTAGGACATCCCTATTTTCACTGGACAAATGTTGCTGTGTATGGTAGGACGTCTCTATTTTCATCAGAGAAAAGGGAAGGGTATGGAGTTATCCGACTCCTGAGCCATCTGACGGCAGCCCTGTACAGGGAAGCTTTTTTAATGTTTAATGTTTTATTATGTTTTCATATATGTTGGAGGACGCGGGTGGTGCTGTGGTCTAAACCACAGAGCCTAGGGCTTGCTGATCAGAAGGTCGGCGGTTTGAATCCCCGCGATGGGGTGAGCTCCTGTTGCTCGGTCCCAGCTCCTGCCAACCTAGCAGTTTGAAAGCACAAAGTGCAAGTAGATAAATAGGTACCGCTCTGGCGGGAAGGTAAACAGCGTTTCCGTGCTCTGCTCTGGTTTGCCAGAAGCGGCTTAGTCATGCTGGCCACATGACCCAGAAGCCGTACGCCGGCTCACTGGCCAATAAAGCGAGATGAGCGCCGCAACCCCAGAGTCGTCAGTGACTGGACCTAATGGTCAGGGGTCCCTTTCCTTTTATATATGTTGGAAGCCACCCAGAGTGGCTGGGGCAATCCAGTCAGATGGGCAGGGTATATTATTATTATTATTATTATTATTATTATTATTATTATTATTAAATAAGACATCCCCATTTTAATCAGATAAATGTTGGAGGGTATGCTATACTACATGGCATATTGTTGAGCTTTTTTTTTAGGAAACCACCCAAATTGTTGAGCTAAGATCCAGGACAAAGAGTCGCCTTTTGGAAATCCCCCTGGACGTCAATTCTGCCTTTGAAATCCCGATAACGTCTAGAAAAATCCAGGCGTATGGCAGCCCTATTTCATTTCACTTGATTTCTGGTGTATCCTGTTAGCTCAGAAGTGAACTTTTGTATTTTCCTTTCATCCTCATTGTTTTTTTTCTAATTTCGTATCATATTGTTTGCTTATGTTATTGCTATTAAAAAAAAAAACAACTGGGGGTGGGGAATTAAAAACTAATGCCTGAGGGTGTTTCAAAGGGAAAGCTAAAGTCTGGAGACGGCAGCAGGTACAAAATGCAGCTTCTGTGGGCTACTTGGGATCATAGAATATGGGTCCCTGTAGATTTTCACACTGGCTGCCAATTTAAGGTCTTGGGTTCTGACATATAAAGCTCTGGAAGGCTTAGGGCCTGGTTACTTGAAGAAGCCCCTTCCCTAATACCATCCAGCCAGGGCTCTGAGATCAGCTGGTGTGGTACTCCTGGCAATGACACCACTAAGCAAGGTCAGAAGATCTACAACTTGCCAGAAGGCCTTCTTGTTAATAGCCCCCCCGTTATGGAACACTTTCGCCATTCACATCCAGCAGGCAGCCTACTGGGCTGGATATAGGTGCCAGGAGTGCGTGCAGGAGCCAGGCCCTGTGACCAGTAGGGCTTCGCAGGACTGGGGCCTTCCTAAGTTTGTTCTGGAGAGGCAGGGCGCAGCCACACAGGTGAGGCCACTTGGTAACTCAATGCACCTGGTGGCAAGAGCTGGGAAGGGATATAAGGTCAGCATTTCCCTTCGGCTCTTTGCCACAGCAACACATTTCCTGCCTTGCTGCGTTTGGATTCTTGCTTCCTGATCCTCGGACCTTGGCTTCCTGATTCCCTGCTTCTCAACCCTTGGACCCTTGACTTCGTGACTCCTTGCTTCTTGACCCTCAGACCTTTGACTTCATGACTCCTTCTTCCTGACCCTCGGACCCCTGGCTTCTAGACTCTCGTTCCTGCTCCCACCCCACCATCTTGCCCCTGGTCCCGACGTCCTCAGCCGGGACTTTGATCACCCATAGACCGGACTGTGAGCCTAGGATAGCACGCTGATTATTTCAAGAATGAAATATGAATCTTTTCTTTATTTTCATTTTCACTGCATGTTATTTTTAACCAAATCTTTTGCAACATGCAGTCTTCCCTGAGATTACCTGTGATAAAGAGAGGAAGATAGATCGAATGAATAAATAACTAACAAATAGTGTCCTGCCTTCGTGGTTTGATAGTTTGACCCTGAGCAGGAACGACAAAGATAAATCACAATGCATTGGAAGCTTTCCATTTTTGCTGTTTGTCACATGCCTGCCTAATATACCCATTTGTGTGCCTGGAATACTATCACTGAGGATAGAGGTCTCATGGCAAATAGCCACTGAGAGAGCAAGATGCCAAACCATGCATTTATAGGATAGAAGAAGAAGAAGAAGAAGAAGAAGAAGAAGAAGAAGAAGAAGAAGAAGAAGTTGTTATGCTGTTGGCTATCAAAACATTCCTAAGATGGTGCACAATAATAGTTGTGCACTATTATTATTATTATTATTATTATTATTATTATTACTACTACTACTACTACTACTACTACTATTATTGTTATTAGTTAGACCTAAGCTATAATCCTAGCCTCACTTACTTAGGAATAAGCTGCATTGAATTCAGTAGGGTTTGTTGTTGTTTAGTCGTTTAGTCGTGTCCGACTCTTCGTGACCCTATGGACCAGAGCACGCCAGGCACTCCTGTCTTCCACTGCCTCCTGCAGTTTGGTCAGACTCATGCTGGTAGCGGATTTCCTTAAGAATGGATAGGTTTGATCTTCTTGCAGTCCATGGGACTCTCAAGAGTCTCCTCCAGCACCATAATTCAAAGCATCAATTCTTCGGCGATCAGCCTTCTTTATGGTCCAGCTTTCACTTCCATACATTAGGGTTTACTTCTGAGTAACGATGGATAGGATTGAACTGTAATTTGTTAGAAAGTGGGACTTATCATGATTATCTTTTTGTTCCACTGATTTCATCAGTGGGAGCTTTTGTTCAACAAACTTAAACCAGATCCAACCAATAATGAACAAATAACTAAGCCCATTAGTTTCATTCAATGAGCCACATACGTCTTTCTGCGCCACTCAAGATTTTTCAAAACCTCTTGTCGTTTCCACACTTTGTCATGTTTTTAAGCTCAATCAAACAAATCCCAACTATTGAAAATGTTCTTCCTAAGGAAGATGTACCACCTCCAGATAATTTTATGGTTCAGGCTTAATTATGCCAAAATAACATGAAAGTCAACATCAGCCTCATGGCTATGGCATTTTCTTTTCGGGATTTGAAGGAATCCTCTGTTCGCGCTGAAGGCTCCATGGAGCAATGCACAAAAAATATGAGAACATCTGCTTCTAGGAGTCACTTGAAGAAGAAGAAAATAATTATTATGCAGTAACACGTGAAAAGCATTTGCTAAGCATGCTGCTGTCTGCTGTTAAATTGAAAGAGGGCACAGAAGGATACTGTCAGCAAAGGCAGGAGAATAATAATAATTGCATATAAAAACCATGTGCTGTAATCTAAGCCAAAGGAAAGCCAAACGTTATCAAAATTGGCAAGAAGGCTGCTTGGCCCTACGAACAAAGACAGTTGAGCAACTGGTTCAGGCAGCAGATCCCAGAGTGGGCAGCCTTTTCCTGCCACCAATCCCCAAAGCCCTCTTTGGGTGATCTGAATCAGGGTTACATAAGGTGAGTGAACCGCAAGGCGATGAATGCATTTGCAAACTCGTAAAGTAGGAACCTCCCTGTGCATTTTGGAACCCTGGAAAATCAGGAGAACAATCAGAATAGCAATGTGGGAAAGCAATGCTCATGCCCTGGCCTTTGCCACCTGAGATACATATTTTAGGACCCACTCTATTCTCTTGATTGTGATGTATTTTTATTTTAATGTTGTATATTTTAATTCATGTAATTCATTCTTAAGGAAATCAGCCCTGAGTGCTCACTGGAAGGACAGATCCTGAAGCTGAGGCTCCAATACTTTGGCCACCTCATGAGAAGAGAAGACCCCCTGGAAAAGGCCCTGATGTTGGGAAAGGTTGAGGGCACAAGGAGAAAGAGACGACAGAGGACAAGATGGTTGGACAGTGTTCTCGAAGCTACCAGCATGAGTTTGACCAAGCTGCGGGAGGCAGTGGAAGACAGGATTGGCTGGCGTGCTCTGGTCCATGGGGTCATGAAGAGTCGGACACAAATAAACGACTAAACAACAACCTTAGGACCTCACTGTAAAGGGTGGGTAAGAAATAATAATTAATGATGGTGGCGGTGGTGATAAAAATAATATGTTTATCCCTGTGAGATAAGCATGATCTGATTCAGAAGGCCTGAAGAGTTCAGTAGTTAAAATATGAAATATGTTTCTACAAGAGGTGTTGCTGACCACCAACTTCAAAGGCTTTGAAAGGTTCAGTCAAATTCATGAAGGATAAAGGCTCACAGTGGCTACGAGCCATGATGACTATATTCTACCTCCACTGTCAGAGGCAATGTACCTTCTGAATTCCGGATGCTGGAAACTTAAGAGTTGGAAGGGTCATATAGCCCACCCCTCTGCAAAGCAAGAATCTTAGCTAAAGCATCATTGACAGATGGCCATCCAACCTCTCCTTAGAAACCTCCAAGGAAGGAGACTCCATTTCCTCGGGGTCTTGCAAAAGAATAATGTTAAACAACAATAGACGAACTCCTTTTACCGATCCACAATAGAAAGTGTCCTTTCATATTGTATCACAGTGTGGTATGCTGGCCTGACAGCCGCAGACAGAAAGTCTTTACAGAGGGTGGTGAACACAGCACATGATATCATGGGCTGTCCTCTGAGCCAGCTAGATGGCAATGCAAGGGATCGTTGCCTTAGGAGATCAAGAAAAATTCTCAGGGGTGACTCGCACCCCGGCCATCACCTCTTTAATCTTCTACCCTCGGGCAGGAGATATAGAAGTATAATCAGCCATACCAACAGGCTAAAAAATAGCTTCTATTCGTGGGCTGTTAGGCTGTTGAACAGAAAATAACATCGCGAAATTGACTTGCGAGGTGGTGTGTTATTCGATAAGAGATTGAATGTGTGGGTGGCGGGGAGGGAGGCTCATTTAATTTCATTGTACACAGGTTGTACAATGAAAATAAAGGTATTGTTGTTATTATTAAGCTCCCAAGGGAGACCATTTCCCTGTCAAACAGCTCTTACTGTCAGAAATTTCTTCCTGCAGGAGAGGAGGGTGCTTTCGCACTCAGATCCTTGGGTGCCTGGTTAGCCACTGTGTAAGCAGAATGCCATTGGCCTAATCCAAGGTGTTCTTCCGAGGTTCTTAACCTGTGATTGGACTTGCTCCTAAAAGAAACATGGAGATGTGCTTAAAGCAGTAGGTTAGGACACTTCCAGACTACCTGTTTATTGAGCACCCACCTTGATCTGTTTGTGGGGAGGTTAGACAACATTGCATGAAGCAAGTCTTAATCCATGCTTCCCAATACATTTCCCAGTCATCTTCCTTCTCACAGAAAGTCTGGTTACAGATAGGTAGCCGTGTTGGTCTGCCATAGTCAAAACAAAACAAAAATCCTTCCAGTAGCACCTTAAAGACCAACTAAGTTAGTTCTTGGTATGAGCTTTCGTGTGCATGCACACTTCTTCAGATACACTGAAACAGAAGTTGCCAGATCCTTCTATATAGTGAGAAGGTGGGGAGGGGTATTACTCAGAAGGGTGGTGGGAATGGGTGATTGGCAGATAGCTGTGATGAGCCTGTTGACGACTCTTAACGACTGCAATAGGTCTTACAGGAAAGAGCAAGGGGTGAGAAGGTGAAAAATGGCTTTGTCATGTATAATGAGATAAGAATCCAATGTCTTTGTTCAGACCAGGTCTCTCCATGGTTTTAAGTTTGGTAATGAGTTGCAATTCAGCAGCTTCTCTTTCCAGTCTATTTCTGAAATTCCTTTGTAGTAAAACAGCTACTTTGAGATCTTGTATAGAATGTCCTGGGAAAATACCAGAAAGTCTGGTATTTTTTGCTTGTTGCCCAAGGCCTCCCTATCAGCTACAACTGTGCAACCTGAATTTGCTGGTACATGACTGAAAATTGTGCCTTCACTTTTAAGTCAAACAGAGAGGACTCTGTGAGTTGTCTTCAACTAAGTCCTACTCAGAGGAAACCCACTGGCATTAATTAACCTAAGTTAGACTTCAATAAGTCTGCTCTGAGTAGAGCTTCCATTGAATACCACCCTTGGTTTACAACTTTCCTCCTTGGCTCTGCATTTTACTAATTCATGATGGTGGCTGTAGAACCAGAAATATATGGTGGATGGAATGGATTTTGGGGTGGATGAATGCACAAAAATGTGAGGCAAAAATAAGGACCTAAGGATATGGATGCATGATGAGCAGGAGCATGCTCAAGGATCAGGGACCCGTCTGTTCACTCCCCCAATCCCTCAGTGCTGAGATGCCCAGTGGTTCAGATGCTGCCAAAGAGGCTGGAACAAACACTAAACACAACCCAAAATGAGGGTTTTGTTTTTGTTTTTCCCCTCCCTCACATTTATTATAAACACCCCAGGAAACTGCCTTTTCAAAAATCAATGGTTTGTTATAAGATTCCTCCCCAATTTTTGGCTTGTTTTGACAAAGCAAAATAATTTCGTAAGAAACCTTTCAGATTTCAGCCTTGTCCTAGCCTCGTCCCTTTCCTGAACTATCAACAAGTGATTCATGTGGCTGGTTTGCAGAATGTTTTCCTTTCGTTGTGTATTTTCTCAAAGGATCGTTTAAACGAGCAGAAGAACCCGAGCCTCCAAACAAGGGTTTTGCAGAAGCTTTCTCGAAGCTATTTGCAGATGAGAAACAATATCCCATGCCGCAGGATAGCCGGGGGGGGGGGAATGTTGAGGAAATGGAAAGAAGACAAAGCCATAGAGTATGTGTTGCTGTCCTTGGGCGCTTTCCATGAAATCCGCAAACTCTTCCAGGTGTTCCAAAACAAGAGTGACAAGCCAAATCTTAACCTTTCCTCCCTCCCTCCCATTTGCTTCTGCACAAGGGGATGCCGTTTCAAGGACTTAGTTTGCAGGTCCAAGAGCATGGGCAAGAGATATTTCCAATAGGGCAAAATGCTGGGGGACTGGCTCTCAGGGTACATGAAGCAAGAAGAAGGGTGAGTGAAGGCAGTGACAACAAGCAGAGCTCCATGATGCCTGCCTTCCAACGCCTCACATTTAAGAACATAGAACATCAGAATATCCCTGCTGGATGTGGTCAATGCTCCATCTAGTTCAACATCCTGTTTTAACAGTGACCAACCAGATGACCATGAGAAGTCCACAAACAGGTCCTGAGTGTCTGTCTCTATTTGCCACCACACTGGCCGTCAGGCATCCCAGCTCTCCATTAAAGCCATAATAATAATAATAGTAATATTTATACCCCGCCCATCTGGCTGGGTTTCTCCAGCCACTCTGGGTGGCTTACAGTATACATACCTCATGCTACATCTGCTTCATGTTACGTTCTTTCAGGTTACGTCCTGTGGCGACCCAGAAGTACCGGAAAGGGTTACTTCCAGGTTTTGCCGCTCGCGCATGTGCAGCAGCGCAAAATGACATCACACGCATGCGCAGAAGTGGCGAATCGTAACCCGTGCATGTGCAGATGCGCTGCTGCGGGTTGCGCTCTTTTCATGTTGCAAACAGGCCTCTGGAACGGATCCCGTTCGCAACCAGAGGTACCACTGTATATTGAAACACAATAAAGCATCAACCATTAAAAACTTCCTGATACGGGGCTGCCTTCAGATGTCTTCTAAAAGTTACGTAGTTCTTTATCTCCTTGACATCTGAAAGGAGGGCGTTCCACAGAGACAGCACCACTACCAAGAAGGCCCTCTGCCTGGTCACACTAAAATGCAAAAAGGAATATTGATGACTGTTGGTAAAAGAAATCTGAAATATATGGTCCCATGCCAAAGCTACACACTTTTAAAGTTATGAAGTCTCCGTGGTTTTAAGTGGCTAGAGTACTCCACTGAAAATCATGGGGTCTTACGAAGTGCTCCATTTTGGTTGAGTTGTTTTGTTTTGTTTCTCCCTCCCTGCTGCTCCCCACCCCCCACCCCCCGCACGGATTATAGCTATCTAGAGTTTTCAAATCTGTTAAAGAATATGATATTTTGGCCCAAATCAGTAAGATCCAAATGCCTTGACTCCTAGAGCTGGAATGGAGCGAAACCACCGGAATGAAGACCAAAGAAAATGTTTTCCCTAAAGTGAGCTACAATTTGCTTTCAAGATGAGGAGAAGTATGCAAAAGCCTATATTATGAAATGGGTTTAGAGGATTATGGCAGGTTTGTCTTTGGCCACCTGGCAAGTGAGCAGCTGGCAGGAGTAGAGTTTCCCCTAAAACAGAGGACTCATACGTTGGTCAGATTTCAATGTCAGTTTAGGACAACTGTTATTGCATGTGGATGCATAAAACCATCTAACTCCAGCTTGGCTGGAAAGGATGGAGTTTACCGTTTACAGCAACACAGGCCGTTCATTGTGTTAATTTGCTCCCCTCTTTAAATTGATCCAAAATTTGCAGTGTAAATTTCCAGGTTGTCAGTATTTTGTGGGAGGAATTCAAGCACCTGCCAGAAATTTAGGTTTGCGCAACTGGAGCGCACCAAAGTGCTCTGTCATCCTGACACAATAAATCCACTTTTTCGAAAATTAAAGGAATGACCTTTTGCGATGGCGAAATGCACTGAAATGTTTGGGACGAACAAATGATTTAACAGGAAGACGCATAAACACCACACAAGTAAAGCAGGCTAAATGCTCATTGTCAGGCTGGCCGAAGACATTTTGGCACCTGAGGTGAACCACAAAACTGTGCCCTCCCACTGGGGAAGGAAGGGTGGGGGGAAACCAGCAGCATCTCCTATTCACCAAGAGGCTGCTGTAGAGGCGGCATGGGGTGGGGAGTGGCTGCCAAAGAGGCAACAGATCTGGCCCCCAAGAAATGCGCCACAGCTGTCACTGGCAGCAGAAGCAGCAGCAGCAGAATGGATGAATGCTCTGATAGTCTAACTTCCACGTGAGCTTTGTGCAAGCAAATCAGGATGACTGCTCAGTGAGCAGGTCAACTGGGGAAGCCCTTGTTGTTGTTTAGTCGTTTAGTCATGTCTGACTCTTCGTGACCCCATGGACCAGAGCACGCCAGGCACTCCTGTCTTCCACTGCCTCCCGCAGTTTGGTCAAACTCATGCTAGTAGCTTCAAGAACACTGTCCAGCCATCTCGTCCTCTGTTGTCCCCTTCTCCTTGTGCCCTCCATCTTTCCCAACATCAGGGTCTTTTCCAGGGAGTCTTCTCTTCTCATGAGGTGGGCAAAATATTGGAGTCTCAGCTTCAGGATCTGTCCTTCCAGTGAGCACTCGGGGCTGATTTCCTTCAGAATGGATAGGTTTGATCTTCTTGCAGTCCATGGGACCCTCAAGACTATCCTCCAGCACCATAATTCAAAAGCATCAATTCTTCGGCAATCAGCCTTCTTTATGGTCCAGCTCTCACTTCCATACATCACTACTGGGAAAACCATGGCTTTAACTATACGGCTTTAACTAACCCTCTCTGGCTTTAACTAACCCTCTCTGGAGGGTTAACAACAGTTCCCAGAATCCTTTGCAGAGAGTGCTTAAAATTTGTAATTATTATTATTATTATTAGCCACCCCTGTGCGTGCAACCTCAGTTTCACTTGTGATGCTAGCCTATATTTCCTACAGTTTGTCGCCTTTGCTATGACTTTGGTTACTTCGGAAGCTGGGTCCACCTAGACCTCAGCTAATAACTTTGCTTTGCCCTTACCAACAATCCATAGCTGCCATGCAGTGTTCTTTGATATATATATATATATATATATATATATATATATATATATATATTATTAATATATAAATTAAAAAGGGAAAGGGGGGAACTTACAGGACATGTTGCTAAAATCAAAGCAGTCGAGAGGCCATCAACTTTCAAACTCTGATGTAAGCACACACACTGAACACTCATGCTTCTACTTTAAAATTTAAAAAAGTGCATGCAACAATTAAATGTAAACACAAGAGCAAGAGCAGAAGTGGACCATAAAGTGGGAAAATGCACAGACCCCACAGATAAAATGTCGGGTAGAAGCAACCTTGCATACCTGATGTCAATAAAGGGCAGGGTTGAGGTTAACAGATAGGGAAAATGTGTGTTGTGGTTTCCCACCAAAAACCTAAGCCCTGCCCCATCCTCCTGCTCCTTCCCTTCTGTTCCTCCTCCTCCTACTGCTGCATGAGGCAGCCATGAAACCTCCTTTCATGATGTAGACTTGGATCCAAAGCCATTGCTAGAAATATGAAGTAAGTGGAAGTAAAGAACCTTGTTTTCGTTATACCGGTGGGATTCCTGTGCATTTTGCTTCTGGTATGCTTCCAAATACCAGTTGCTGGAAGCCATAGGAAAGGAGAGTATTCTTGTGCTCATGTTCTGCTGGTTTCCCACAGGAATGTGGCTGGCCACTGTGAGAACAGGCTGCAGGACTAGATGGGACATTGGCTTGGTCCAGCCGGTTCTTCTCATGTTCCCTTTTGCCCTTTAAAGCAATGCTAGTGATGTGTGAATTAAATAGACAACAGGTGGTATCAGCTCCGGCTTCCAAGGTTGCTGCCTTTTTTTACTCTGCTTAATATATGAATCAACTATAAGACAACCCATTTTATTTTTAAAACCTATCATAAAAGACCGTTGAATAGTTTGGAGATATGTTGTATATCAGGAACAGCCAACATGATGCTCTCCATTGTCCAAACTCGCTGCCACATTTTGTTTCGACTCTTGTCATAAAGCTGAATATTGTAATTTATTCTCCAAGCTACTAAGTATTTGTACTCTCATATTGATCCAGAAGTCGAGCATTGCAGTATGCATTAATTTCAGTGAGGTCTGATGGTTGAGTAGCTTGAGAACTGAAGCACATTTAGACAGCAGTCTTGCTTAGGTCCTGCAACAAAATAGTGGGAGCACAAGAAAAATCCCAAAGCAAAGCAGCTTCTTATTCTCTGCAGGATAGCCTCACACTCAGTGTGTTGAACGCAGGCTGGGCAGGTCTCATCCTGGTACATCACAGCTGTACAGAGGGAGGCCACTGTTGCTTGAAGCCTCCTTCACATCTGGAATGCGAGACTGGATGTTTTGGGGAAAGTGCCTCTAGTGTTTGAAATTAGAATCATCTGGGTATTCCTCTGTCTTATCCTCTTTTATTTGCGTCGAGTAGTAACTAAGTTACAGGCAAATAAACATCTGGGCTTGTGCATTAAAGAAATTGCTACTGTTATGGTCTCGTTCCATCTTGTAGACCGCACGACCATCTACTCTGTGGCATGTAACTAAGTAATTATATAGCTCTGCATATACTAGGCTATATAATTCTTGTTGTATTTTATTGTTTGTTTATTGAATTTATATCCTTCCCTTCCTCCCGAAGGCCAAAACAGCAAACACATCCACAACAAAAAATGTGTTTAAAACAGATCATAGAATCTTAGAGTTGGAAGGGATCCAAGAGTCATCTAGTCCAACCCCGCTGCAATGCTGGAATCTCAGCTAAAGCATCCATTACAGATGACCACCCAACCTCTGCTTAAAAACCTCCAAGGAAGGAGAGTCCACAATCTCTCATGGGCGTCTGTTCCACTGCCAAACAGCTCTTACTGTCATAAAGTGTTTCTGAGTGTTTAGTCGGAATCTCTTTTATTGTAACTTGAAGCCATTGGTTTGAGTCCTACCATCCAGAGCAGGAGAAAACAAGCTTGCTCCCTCTTCCATGTGATAGCCCCTGGGATATTTGAAGATGGCTATCAATGAAGAGGCTCCAATACTTTGGCCACCTCATGAGAAGAGAAGACTCCTTGGAAAAGACCCTGATGTTGGGAAAGATTGAGGGCACAAGGAGAAGGGGACGACAGAGGACGAGATGGTTGGACAGTGTTCTCGAAGCTACCAACATGAGTTTGACCAAGCTGCAGGAGGCAGTGGAAGACAGGAGTGCCTGGCGTGCTCTGGTCCATGGGGTCACGAAGAGTCGGACACGAGTAAACAACAACAATCATATCTCCTCTCAGTCTCCTCTATTCCACGCTAAACATACCCAGCTCCTTCAAGCGCTCCTCATAAGGCTTAGTTTCCAGACCCTTTATCATCTTGATTGCCCTCCTCTGCACACGTTCCAGCTTTTCAAAATCCTTCTTAAATTTTGGTGCTCAAAATTGGACACAGTATTCCAGGTGTGGTCTGACCAAGGCAGAACAGAGTGGTACAATTACTTCCCTTGATCTGGACACTACACTTCTGTTGGCGCAACCTAGAATAGCATCAGCTTTTTTTTCTTGCTGCTGCATCACACTGTTAAAACATTCTAAAGCAGCTAGAGTTGAAAACAAATTTCATCCAGTGATCTTAGGGTTGTCATGAAGTTTTATTCAGCCACCAAATGCCTGGGTAATCAGGAATGTTTAAGGATTCCTCCAGAAACTGAACAACGTTGGAGACATACACACCTCCACAAATGGGAAGGAAATTCCACAAATGGGGAAGCTATAAAGGTCCTGTAACAGGTCCATGTCAGCCAGGCAGCCCCCAGTGACAGCAGTACCAAGAAGGACTCACCTGCTGATCATAGGCCACAAGAGTAAAAGTGTAATTGGCCAAGGTTGCCCATAATACTTCAATTTCCTTTATTCGACCGATGGTCAGAAATAAAACATTACACAATACAGAATTATAAACTAAAACATCATAGGGATACATAAAAGGTAGGGCCACAGTACTAGACCTCTCACCGATAACCCACATCAAAGCATTCAGTTATACATTTCCGACACTTGAGTGCCAGGAAAAGGAATTTAGCCACTGACAAAGTTGTTTTCCCAGAAGACTTATTTAGCAGATATGCTGTCTGCTTTGCCCATAATACTTGGGAGGAAGGCTTGTCAAATGTGATGTTCGCTGTTTGTAGAACCTTGCCATTTCTTGAATCTGAAATGGAAAAGCTGAAAGGGCTGGCTCCAGCCTTGCTCAGGTACACCATCTTTATTACAGCATCCCATTGCCTTTTCAGACCAAGGTGGCTGGGGGCAAAGGCAAAGACACAATCTAGCAGCAAAGGGCAAAGATGGTTACTTTTTACCCTACCTTTCTGAATAAAATACATTATCTTCAATCACTCCGTTTATGGAAAGGACTCCAATCCAGTGGGTTTTTTTATCAAAGGCACTCTAAGTGGGGTGGGAAGGGAGAGAGGATTTTGGCTGGCCAATTCCACCTGCAACTCCAAGCATGAGCTTTCACACTGCTCCAGAATGCTCTCTCAAACATCAAGAGCAGGCTTAAAAACATCGAGAACAGGCATTAAAATAAAATGCAAGCTATTATGGAGAACTGAAATGAGGGGGAAATGAGAAACTAAGAGAACTGACAGATTCCTCCAGCCCAGTCATTTACCAGAAAAAAAATTAACAGACAGCAGGGGCTGTCCCTGGTTAACAAAAGCATAGGAAACTGCCTTAAACCAAGTCAGACTATTGGCTCCTTTGACTGGCAGTGGCGTCTTGGGCAAAGATCTTTCCCTGCACCTGCTAACTGATCCCTTTCCCCTGGAAATGCTAGGAACTGGACCTGGAGTCTTCGGCATGCAAAACATGTGCTCTACCATGAGCTATCATACCCTCCAACATTTCTCCCATGAAAATGGGGACGTCCTATTCCATACCCACCAACATTTCTCTGGTGAAAATAGGGATGTCCTAAGGGATAGTGGGACATTCCAGGATCAGATCAGAAACTGGGATGGCTTCTGTAAATCTGAGACTGTCCCTGGAAAATAGGGACACTTGGATGGTCTGAACTATGGACCTTCCCAATAGTGGGTAACTAGAATATGTTCTAATGGATTGTGCCCAATGGAAGGCGTGAAAGGTCTTGCAAGGTCCTTCATTTTGGTGGTTACTGTTGAATTGGGCTCCAAAAGCCATTTATCTAGTTTATTGCAACATGGGCATTCAGGCAAGAGAAGAAAGAAAGAAAGAAAGAAAGAAAGAAAGAAAGAAAGAAAGAGCACACAAAATTGATTGCAATGTTTTCAATCAATTTATAGAAGTCCATTCCAGATTGCATTAGCAGAAGTACATTGTGAAATCATTGGACCACCTGAGTTGACATTTCTTCAGCTTCAGCTGAAGAGCTAGAAGCAATCTGGAGAATCACGTGAAGGGCTGAGGGGAAAATTCAGCTGGCATTGCATTTTAATGCAACTTTTCTCATTTACTCTTCCCAAAAGAATATGTCATCAAAAAAGAATTTCCACATCTCCAAATTCATCAATGCAGATCTCCAGGGAAATAATGTGTAGAAAAATGCTCATGTTGTGGATGTATTAATGAAGATCACATAAAAAATTGCATTATATTTGAGGAACTGTTTGAGGGAAATAGGAGCGTTCAGCAAAATGGTATACAAAAATGTGTACTTTAGGGGGGGAAATGTGCCCTAAAATGCTCGAAACTGTTTTTAAAAAATGTAAATTGATGAAGAAATGCAGTAAGCTGAATTTAAGCTTGGAAGAATGAGAAGATAAGTGAAACTGAAATGGACAGATCTGTCCATCCCTAACTATATATTTTTTTTAAAAAAAATACAGAGTGATGCTCAATAGATTAAGCAAACGAAAATTCAGTCTCGTAATGTTGCTCTGCCACATCTACCTCCCCCTCCCCCGCCCTTTTTGTGGAAGATGCATATTGGCCTCTGCATGGAATCATGAGAGCATGAGTGTCCAGTGGGATGGGAGGCAAGACAGCTGCTATTTATGCTGACTCTGCTCCTCCACATTCTGTTTCTCATTTCAGAGACAGTGTCCTTTCTGGAAACCATAGGAAAGGACTCTTGTGCCTGGATCCTGAAGGCAGGATTCCCAGAGGTATGTGGTTGGCCTCCATGAGAACACGATGCTGGACTAGATGGGCCAATGTTCTGATCCAGCAGGGATCTTCATATATTCTTATGTTCTTATGCAGAGCTGTCAGGATAATAATAATAATAATATTATAATAATTTATTATTTGTACCCCGCCCATCTGGCTGGGTTTCCCCAGCCACTCTGGGCGGCTTCCATACAAACCAAAAATACACTAAAATGTCACACATTAAAAACCTCCCTGAACAGGGCTGCTTTAAGATGTCTTCTGAATGTCAGGTAGTTGTTTATCGCTTTCACATCTGATGGGAGGGCGTTCCACAGGGCGGGCACCACTACCGAGAAGGCCCTCTGCCTGGTTCCCTGTAGCTTTGCTTCTAGCAATGAGGGAACCGCCAGAAGGCCCTCGGCACTGGACCTCAGCGTCCGGGCAGAACAATGGGGGTGGAGACGCTCCTTCAGGTATACTGGGCCGAGGCCGTTTAGGGCTTTAAAGGTCAACACCAGCACTTTGAATTGTGCTCGGAAACGTACTAGGAGCCAATATAGGTCTTTCAAGACCGGTGTTATGTGGTCTCGGCGGCCGCCCCCAGTCACCAGTCTAGCTGCCGCATTCTGGATTAGTTGTAGTTTCCGAGTCACCTTCAAATGCTGTCAGTGGCTCCCAACTGGTTGCCCAGGAAAGTATAAAGACAAGGGAAGGTTTCTTACCGTCCGTTTTCATTCAGTAATTACAGAGAGAGGCTATAGAACCCAGCCTCTTAGATAATGGTGTTGTCCCAAGTGAATCTCCACCCACTTCCTCATTCATCACTTCTACGGGTGCTGCTAAGTACCCTCTTGTCCTTGAGCTCTTTGCTCTCCTACTTTCAAGGCTCACCAGGTTCTGAGAAAGGCGGAGGGGTCTGAAAGGCTTTCCAATGACGCTGTGTCTGTCAGCTGTTTCCTCGCTTCCTCCTCCTCCTCCTCCTCCTCCTTTCCCATTATTTCCCAACTCCCCCCCTCATCTGCCTCTGAGCTGTGACCTCCCTCAAACCCCTGTTGTAATACTGAACTATCTCCTTCTTCTCTGGAAGGGTCAGGCTGGGGAAGCAGTCTCCACTGTTCCTCCTCTGCCCAGTCCCTGACAAGAGCCTACCCTGCTTTCCTCCTTCTGTAATATGGGTTTTACTAGTTGCCCTTTAAAGGGACTGAGTATGAAGTGGGGGGGGGGAGACCCCCTGGTTGCCCCTTGGAACTCCCCTTTTTCGCCTACTCCCTACAGGAGGGTTTTAAAATTGACTTTTGTATTTGTTTGTTCAGCATGCATTGTGGGCAGAAAAGGGAATTTCAGAACTTAAGTGACAGGCGATCTGAGCTTATATTTGGGTCCCATTTGGTATCCCATTCTAAAGCCTCCGGTTTCTGGGGGGTGCTTTGGGGTGCCACTTAAACCTGGTGCACACATCCTGGTGAATGCTGGCTGTTCATGTTGGGTTCACATAAAAAGGTAAACGTAAAAGACCCCTGACAGTTAAGTCCAGTCACAGACAACTCTGGGGTTGCGGCGCTCATCTCGCTTTACAGGCCGAGGGAGCCGGCGTTTGTCTGCAGACAGTTTTTCCAGGTCATGTGGCCAGCATGACTAAGCTGCTTCTGGCGAAACCAGAGCAGTGCACAGAAACGCCATTTACCTTCCTGCTGGAGCAGTATCTATTTATCTACTTGCACTTTTTTTGCGTGCTCTCGAACTGCTAGGCTGGCAGGAGGTGGGACCGAGCAATGGGAGCTCACCCCGTTGCAGGGATTCAAACCGCCGACCTTCTGATTGGCAAGCCCAAGAGGCTCAGTGGTTTAGACCACAACACCACCCGTGTCACATACCCAAAGCTGACTTAGCAAGGAGGAAGAATTTCTGCACTTACAATAAGTTGCTTTTGGCTTGCAGATCTTCCGTTTGTTATATTTAATTTAAAATGACCATCCCACCATTACTCTGTCTCCCAGTCTTCTTCCAGGGTGTGCTGTCAAGATCATCCATCCAAAATATATGGGAGAGATCCTGCTGTGGAGGGTGTGCATGCATGTACACATGTGCACACACAGTCCCTTGCGCATTTATAAAGGACCTGCCTACTTTGCAACCAATATGGTTCCTTTTAGCCTCACGTCTTACAGCTTGCATTCCAAACTCTCTCAGTTTAGCTTCACATTTCATCAGATCTTTCTACATCCAAACTGGATGTAGTTCTTTAGTCCACAGAGGTCTACCGAGTGCCAACCAAAATGGTACAGCTCTTTCCTGGTTAGCTCTCAGTGTGTTTCTGTTAAATGGAATTTTTAAAATTTTATCAATCACAGTCAAATTTGCTTTGCCTTTGCTTGCTTGCTTCCTCCTTCTCTCTTTTTCTCTTTCTCTCCCTCCCTCTTTGCTCTTATTGAGGGCGTTCCAAAAACAATTAATTGCCCAAGGGAGGGGAAAAACATTTTCAGAACAAACTTGTGGACGGGGTCTGTCTGCATAAACAGCTACTTTTAAAATAAAATAAATATGGAAACAGTTTGGGGCCTTTGCCGGGGCAGGCCACTGAAAGCATTGCATCATTACGGTTTAACAAGTGCATAAATAGACACAGCCTAGCAGTTTATAATGCATTAGCCCCAAATCCATCAAGTAACGGGGACATATGAGAACATAGGAAGCTGCCTTCTACTGAGTCAGGTCATTGGTCCATCTTAATCAGTGCTGTCTACACGGACTGGCAGTGGCAGTCCAGGGTTTCAGGCAGAAATCTCTCTCAGGTTCACTTAGAGATGCTGGATCTCAAACCCAAGGCCTTTAACATGCAAGACAAATGTGTTCATGCCCTCCAACTTTCCCCTTCAGCGCCACATGAGTCAGCTGGCAATGAAAGACGCACGTCTGATTCGTTAGCTGAATTGTGCAAGAGCATGGCACCACTACAAGCACCAGCGCCGGCTCATCCCCAGGACATTCCGGGATCAAATCTACCCCCAAATTTAGAAAGGCACTTACGCAAACCAAATTTAATGTCCTGCCATCTGCTCCGTTGGAAGGTAGATATAGGAAGATTCCTCAGAGCGAGGGGAGCTGTCCGTGTAAGAGAGGTCAAATAGAAGCAGTGGGCCATGTTCTATTTCGTTGTAGATTTTATCCGGATTTCAGAGCCTCTCTCAGAACCTTGCTTGTACGAAAAGTGCCAGGGAAGACAGAGGAATACCATACTATTTAAATTACCTCTTCTCCAACTGGAATGCGTATGCCACTAGAAATGTAGCTAGGTTTTGCACAATAGCCATAAGTTGAAGGAAGCAAAAGATTATATAGCTGCATTTATTGTTATTCATTCATTCATTCATTCATTTATACCCCACCCATCTGGCTGGGTTTCCCCAGCCACTCTGGGCAGCTCCCAACAGAATATTAAAAATAGAATCAAACATTAAAAACTTCCCTAAACAGGGCTGCCTTCAGATATTTTTTTTAAAAGTCAGGTAGTTGTTTATTTCCTTGACATCTGATGGGAGGGCATTCCACAGTGCGGGCACCACTACCGAGAAGGCCCTCTGCCTGGTTCCCTGTAACCTCACTTCTCACAATGAGGGAACCACCAGAAGGCCCTTGGAGCTGGACCTCAGCGTCCGGGCCGAATGATGAGGTGGAGACGCTCCTTCAGGTATACTGGACCGAGGCCATTTAGGACTTTAAAGGTCAGCACCAACACTAAGAATTGTGCTCAGAAATGTACTGGGAGCCAATGCAGGTCTCTCAGGACTGGTGTTATGTGGTCTCGGCGGCCACTCCCAGTCACCAGTCTAGCTGCTGCATTCTGGATTAATTGCA
Organism: Podarcis muralis; assembly: GCF_964188315.1. NCBI lineage: Eukaryota > Metazoa > Chordata > Lepidosauria > Squamata > Lacertidae > Podarcis > Podarcis muralis. Next base: position 16,564,603 of record NC_135655.1, on the reverse strand, counting down.
GTTTCCGGGTCACCTTCAAAGGTAGCCCCACGTAGAGCGCATTGCAGTAATCCAAGCAGGAGATAACTAGAGCATTCACCACTCTGCCGAGACAGTCTGCGCTACAGTTCTTAGTTAAATCTCTTATTCCTTTCAATTTTTATCGTGTTTTATTCCTCTGGACACGTAATGCAGCATAAGGTTATTTATTTGTTTGCTTGTTTCCTTTATGGATCATTTCCCATGCAACATCCCGAAGTGATCAACAGTAATGACATCATAAAAACATCAGTTAACATCGGTTAAAAACATCAATAATAAAAGCATCCATTAAAAAAACAAAACACTATGTCAAATCCAATACAGATGTAGACAGGCTTGCTGGAAAATGAAGCTTTTCAACAGGCACCAAAAAGGCAAGAGAGCTGGTGCTTGTCTGGCATGCATCAGGAGGGAGTTCCCAAGGTTTGGGGCCACCACACAAAAGGCTCCCTTCCTATATCACAAGGAATAGATCTCCGGATGAGATGGTACTTGCCAATGTCTGTTGGCATTGGTCGCTGTGATTTTGGGGTAGAAGAAAGCTTTTGAAGCTCCCAAACGATTGACCAGGAGGGAGGGAACATACCAGTCGGACATGTGCCTCTACCAGGGTCCTACTTGAGAGTAGGACGAGCTCCTAACATTCCTCTCCTGCAGAGTACAGTGGTTGGTTCAGTAAGTAAGAGGTGAATGCAATGGGTCAGTGCGTCCGGCTGTTAACCAGAAGGTTGGTGGTTCGAGCCCACTCAGAAACAGCTGTAGGCAGGATTCCTGTATTGCAGGGGTTGGACTAGATGGTGTTCAGGGTCCCTTCCAGCTCTATGAATCTATGACTATTGACTTCATCCAGCAGGCTCTCCTTATGTTTTTATTATCATTTTAAAAAATTATTATTATTATCTTTTGTAGTATAACGTACACTTCCTTGAAATATCGTATGGTACTGTGATATAGATATAAATCTATAAATAAAATAATAAGTGTGTGTGTGTGTGTGTGTGTGTGTGTGTGTGTGTATCCTGATTGTTAAAGGTAAAGGATCCAGTTGTGGCTGACTCTGGGGTTGTGGAGTTCATCTCGCTTTATTGGCCAAGGGAGCTGGCGTACAGCTTCCAGGTCATGTGGCCAGTATGACTAAGCTGCTTCTGGCGAACCAGAGCAGCACACAGAAACGCTGTTTACCTTCCTGCAGGAGTGGTACCTATTTATCTACTTGCACTTTGACGTGCTTTCAAACTGCTAGGTTGGCAGGAGCAGGGACCGAGCTACAGGAGCTCACCCCGTCGCAGGGATTCGAACCGCCGACCTTCTGATCGGCAAGTCCTAGGCTCTGTGGTTTAACCCACAGCGCCACCTGTGTCCCTCTTGGTATAGGTATAAATCTGTAAATAAAATTGTGTGTGTGTGTGTGTGTGTGTGTATTGATTGTTCGGAGGCCCCAATTCCCTTCACAGAGCTACAATTCTCAAGGTGGTTGAACAATCAACCAATTCACAGGGAACTTTGGGAACTGTAGCTCTGAGAGGGGAATAGGGGGCTACTAAGAACTCTCAGCACCTTCAACAAATTACAGCTCCCAGTATTGTCTAGGGGGAGCCATGGCTGTTTAAAATGGTATCCTGATGCTTTAAATGAATGTTGTGAATGTGTGCTGAGGACTACAAAGCTCACCACATTATCCATTATAATGTGGGATTGCTGAAAGTAGAGCAAACATGTCTGAGAGCAAATCAAATCGGAAGAATTGAGACTGATGCAGGGGGAGGGAAGAGTTTGCTATATGCTGTGATCCCATTTGTTTTTGCCGGTCAGGAACAGGCTCCCTGCGAAAGAGGTGCCTTGGGAATTGGTCCGTGTCCTTCCTCCCATCCTTATTCTATGCTCTCCCTGCTGTGGCTCCCCTGAGACTGGGAAGCTTTGTTCTTTTCTCTTTTCTCTTTTTCCCTCCCCCTCCTAGATAAGAGAGGACAATGAAGACAAAACCTGGGAGCCAGGCCAAATTAAAAAATTACAAACCCATCGTGGTGATTTCGGCAACCCCACTGTGCTCCCAGGAGGCAGAATTTTCAGTCCTGACTTGGATTTGTCCGTAAACAAACTCTCTGGGGTTTGAGTCTGGTTGCTGAGTGGACCCCTAGTCTTTCCCCCTTCCCCAACGACTCTTCCAAAAGGGAGTGAACTGATTCCTCAAAGAGATAGCACTCTGTATCTACAGAGATCTGGTAAACAACTCAAGCACTTTCTTTTCTTTTCTTTTTTGGAAGCCTTAAAAAAAAAAAAGGATCATGAAGTCAGTCCAGATGCAGTAAATGTATTCTTTACTCTGCAAATGTACATTTCTATCACATGCAACATGCACAATTCCATTTTTAAAGGAGGCCTGTTTTGGGTGCGTTTTATAGGCTTGAATGTGATTGTTTGGACCATTTGCTTATTAAAACTCTTCCTCCTGCACATAGCAAATCCTGTTGCTATAAAGGACCTTCCAGGGGGCACGTTCTGCATTTTCAGGAGAAGATTCTGTGCCCCTCCAAAGTAGAGGTGGGTTTGTTTGTTTTGTTCATTTATTTTTATTTTATTTTATTTTGTTATTTAAATCTGTGCGCTGCTTTTCCATATAAATGTGCTCGAAGGAGCTCACAGCAAAATGAAATTCAAGTCCATTAAAATGAAAATATGTCCATTAAAATGAAAATCAAATACTAACTTTTCAAAACATAACACAGAAATCCAACAAACAACCCAAATCTGATTTTAACGTTCTTAAATGCAGTCGCTAACATAGCAATGTTATGTGCACACGCACACACACACATTAAATGCATGCACACACATTAAATTGAAAATTTCTAGGAGGGAGAGAACTTTAAAATAATTATAGCAAGAACAGCAACTTCTATGTAACTGTAAAAGTTGTAAACTGTAATAAATAAGTCATATTTTTCAAAAAAAAATTGTGGTTTATAATTTTTCTTTAAGACTTTTAGTCATTTGGAAAGTGATGGGGACATATACAGTGGTACCTCAGGTTACATACGCTTCAGGTTACATACACTTCAGGTTACAGAGTCCGCTAACCCAGAAATAGTACCTCGGGTTAAGAACTTTGCTTCAGGATAAGAACAGAAATCGTGCTCCGGCAGCGCAGCGGCAGCAGGAGGCCCCATTAGCTGAAGTGGTCCTTCAGGTTAAGAACAGTTTCAGGTTAAGTACGGACCTCCGGAACGAATTAAGTACTTAACCCGAGTGTGATGGGATGATAAGCTGCTTGTGTGTAAAATCCAGATCCCTCAGAGTTTGACCAGGTTTTCAAACCTCTGCCTGTGACGGAGCCCCTCCTGCATGGCTGCGTCAATCGCTGGCAGAATCCGAAAGTGGTTGTTTTCGGAAACGCTTCCAACATAAAAGCTCCTTAACGGAAACACGTCTCCTGGCCTCCCTGCGTGACAGTTTCCGGCGAGGAGTGGGTGTCCCTATAGGAGGTCCTGAGACCTCTCCACTGTTTTCGCTGGAACCGTCTCTGAGCCATCCCTCCGACTCACTTTCCCTTGGAGTTACTGCTCGCCCCCTACTGGTTCCCTCTTCAGCTGCAACACCTCTTTCAACCTCATTGAGCCTCTGCACCTCCTGTCCTTCCGATGGCAGTTCCCTGACATCCACCTCCCCTCCAGGGCCCCCTTCACCCCCTCCCGTCCCCTCCCCTTCTGGCTGGGAGGAGGTAAAACCCCTGAAAGAACCTTCCTCATCGTCCGTAGTTTCGAACACTTCCCTCCACTTGCTGCTGTTCCTCGTCTCTTGGTATTCCTCGTCATCAGAGTCCATTCCCTCTCCCAAATCCGACTCCGCGAATCCCTCCATTTCCTCTTCCTCGTCGGTGGTGCCGAAGTATTCCCTCCTAAACCTTTCTACCGGCTGTGGTTTTCTCGGGAATCTTTGGTGGAACGTTTCTGTTAAAACCTCGTCATTGACCTCCCCTGCAGTCACCCAGGTGTTTTCTGACTCCGGTTCCCCTTCCCACGCCACCAAATACTCTACCTGATTTCCCTTCCACCTGGAATCGAGGATTTCCGCTACATGGTTGCTGCGTTCCCTCTCTTCCAAGGCTGGTCCCCTGGTGTGCTCCCCTTCACGTCCCCCCCTGTATGGTGACAGTAACGACCTGTGGAACACTGGGTGCAATTTCATGTGGTTGGGTAACCGGAGTTTGAAAGCCACTGGGTTGACCTGCTGAATGACCTCAAAGGGTCCCAATCTTCTGGGTCTCAACTTCTTACACCCCCCTTTGAACGGCAACCCTTGGGTGGACAGCCACACCTGATCCCCCACCCTTATGGCCTCACCTTCCCTTCTGTTCTTGTCTGCCTGCTCCTTATATTGTGCCTTGGCCCTTTCTAAGTTGAGCTGGAGCTGATGATGGATCGCTTCCATCTCTTCTACAAAATGTTCGGCCGCTGGGACGCTCCATCTCTCCCCTCCATCCCCTGGGAATGCCCTGGGATGACACCCGTAATTAGCCAAAAAGGGGCTCATCCCTGTGGACACATTCTCTGCATTATTGTAGGCAAACTCTGCCAGCGCCAACTTTTCGGCCCAGTCATTCTCTCTGTCATTGACATAACACCTCAGATATTGTTGGAGTATGCCATTTGCTCTCTCCGCCTGCCCGTTGGTTTCAGGGTGCCGGGCAGTGGAAAAATTGACTTCCACGTGCAGCAAGCTCATGAGCTTTCTCCAGAACCTGGAAGTAAATTGTTTGCCGCGGTCTGAGACCACCCTCAATGGAGCCCCGTGCAACCTAAAGATGTGTTCTACAAACAACTTCGCTGTTTCTTCCGCTGTGACAGCATGTGAGCAGGCTATAAAGTGGGCCATTTTGGTTAACAGGTCTACCACAACCATGATGGCTGTTTTCCCTCTGGACTTTGGCAGATCAGTCATAAAATCTATTGCCACTGCTTCCCATGGTCTTTCAGGTGTGGGTAGCGGTTCTAATAACCCTGCCGGCGCCCGCCTCTCCCCTTTGGCTCACTGGCATTGGTCACACCCTCTCACATACTCCCGCACATCTTCCCTGACCTTGGGCCACCAAAATTCCCTGGTAACCAGCCACATGGTTTTGTGTTGCCCAAAATGCCCTGCTGTGGGGCTATCGTGCAGCTGCTTGAGTACCTTCTCTCTCAAATCTCCTTCAGGTATATATAACGCTCCCTTGTAATACAACGCCCCGTTTTTCTCCTCAAAACCTCCGGGTTTGTCTCCCTCCCTCCTGAGACCCCTGAGTTTGTCCTGGGCGTATTCATCATTCTCCGTTCCCTCTACCAGTTCTCTTTGCCCCACCAATGCCGCCCCACACACCCAGCGGTCCTCTGGAATGACATGTCTTTCTTCGGGTGCTCCCTCCCCCTCCAAATATTCAGGTTTCCGTGAGAGAGCGTCCGCCCTAACGTTCTCTGGGCCTGGCACGTAACAAATCTCAAAGTTAAATTTGGAGAACTCCTGAGCCCATCTCAACTGCCGTTGGTTGAGCACTCGTGCCGTTCTCCAATACTCTAGATTCTTGTGGTCAGTGCACACTTGCACCTTATGTTGTGCGCCAATTAGCAGGTGCCTCCATTTCCAGAAGGCCTCATGAATAGCCAGAAGTTCTCGGTCATACACCGTGTAATTCCTCTCGGATTTGTTCAGTTTCCGCGAAAAAAAGGCACACGGTCTCCACTCTGACTCCTCCTTCCCTGGCTGCAGAAGAAGCACCGCCCCTATGGCTCGGTCTGATGCGTCTGTTTCGACCCTCATCTTTTTTTGTAAGTCCACATGCAGAAGTTGCTCCTCCGAGGCGAAGGCCCTTTTCAGTTCCTCAAAGGCTCGCTCCGCCTCCTTAGTCCAAACGAATTTCTTTTTACTGCTGAGGCAGTCCGTAATGGGCGCCGTCAGGTGGGCAAAGTTTTGAATGAACTTACGATAAAAGTTCCCAAACCCTAGGAACCTCTGCACATCCTTCTTTGTTTTGGGTGTTTTCCATTCCAGTACTGCCTGGACCTTGCCGGGGTCCATGGCCAATCCCTTGTCGGACAGGCGGTACCCCAGAAACTCCACCTCCTTGGTATGAAACTGACACTTCTCCAGCTTCACCCACAGCCGGTTGGCCTGCAGCCTGCTCAACACTTCTCTGACGTCTCTTACATGCTGCTCCTCATTCTCAGAGTACACCAACACATCATCTAGGAAGGCCACACAATTCTTGTACAGCAAAGGCCCCAGTACGTGGTTCATAAAAGCTTGGAAGCACGCCGACCCTGCTTGTAATCCAAATGGCATAACTAAATATTCAAATGCCCCTAAAGGGGTGAACATGGTGGTTTTCCATTCATCCCCTTTCCTTATACGTATCAGAATGTACGCCCCCCCTTAGGTCCAGCTTTGTAAAAATCTTTCCCTTCCGTACCCTGGTCAAAATGTCATCAATCCTGGGCATTGGAAAGGCCAAAGGTTCTGACACTGCGTTTAACCCCCTGAAGTCACACACCAGCCTCGGCTTATCCGTGTTTTTTTTATCCACAAAAAACACTGGGCTACCTCCCACCGCTCTGGACTCTCTGATGAAACCTCTCTTCAGGTTCTTGTCAATGAACTCCCTTAGCTCCTGCATTTCTCTGTCTGACATGGCGTACAACTTGCCTACAGGAAGCTGTGCCCCAGGGAGTAAATTGATTTGACAGTCAAAGGGTCTATGCGGGGGTAGTTGGTCAGCTTCCTTCTCGCTGAACACGTCGCTGAGATCTGCGTATTGCGGGGGCACCTTCCCTTTATCCATTACTTCCATTCCGGCTAGGGCGACTCTGGCTCCTCCCGGAACCTTCCCCTGCTTGCAGTGTTCTAGGCAATGCGCTGACCCAAAGGAGACCACCCTCTGATGCCAACCCACTAGTGGATCGTGTAGTGCCAGCCAGCTCATCCCCAAAATGATGGGAGCTCCTCCCAAGGTGGCCACATTAAACGCTATCTGTTCAGTGTGCCTTGCCACCCTCATTATCATCGGGACAGTCTGTTGGCTAACTTCTCCTCCCAGCAGTTCTCTGCCATCAATCGTGGTCACCTGCAAGGGGTTACTTAAAGGGATAGTCTGTATCTGATGCTCAGCTGCAAACTCCTTACTCATAAAATTACAGGAGCTGCCTGAATCCAAAAGCGCCTTGATCTGTAGCGGGTGCCCGTTTGGCAACTCTAGAGACACCTCTATCACTAAAGCGGGTCTGGGTGGTTCTGGCGTGGGCACTTTCACTGCTCTTTGGCCTGGCTGCTGTGCCCCGACGGTGGCAGCCAGGCGTTGGCTTTTACTTGCTCCTTGCTCTCCTCCTCTTTTCCCCCAACAGCCCCTGCCATCCCTTGCCACTCCTTTCTCTGTGGGCAGACTCTGGCAAAGTGCCCTGGCTGTTGGCAGAGATAACATTTCTTGGCACTCTTTCCCTCCTTCTTCCGCCCATCACTGGGATTTGAAACTGCGCGCGCCCGCGCTGTTCCAACTTCCATCGGCTCTGCCGGCGGGAAAGGTGGCTCTGGAATGTCCGGAATGCGAAGCTCCCTCCAACGTTCTCCTTTCCCTTCCCGCCTTTCCAAAGCCCTCGCTTCCTGGCGCGCTCCTATGGCCAGCGCGGATTTGGTCAGCTGATCCATAGACTCTGCCCTGGGCCCCCGGGACAGTTCATCTTTCACGGCCGAAGAAAGCCCCTCTTCGAAAAGCATTTGAATGGGTTCCGCCGATAGGTCCCACCCCAATTTATGAATCAACATAGTAAATTCAGTCCAGTACTCTCGAACAGATCGGCTCCCCTGTTTGCAAGCCATTAACTGTCTTCGTACCACTCCCTGCTCAATGTCGCTGGAAAACATCAGATCCATGGCACGAAAAAACTTCCTTGTGTCCTTTAGGATCTCATTATTCACTGCCATCAAGGGTCTAACCCAGTCCTTCGCCCCCGATTTGAGATGGCCAATAACAAAAGCCACTCGCGACTCCTCGTCAGGGAAGTCATCATACTGCAGGTTGAGAGCGTACTGCATTTCAGTTCTAAAGGCATGATAACTTCTGGGGTCCCCCCCAAATTTCTGCACCAACCCCGGTACCTTTCTGGCGAGCGAGGTGGTTTTCTCCTTTCCCTTTTCTGCATCCTGAGCCCTCCTCTCCTCAAGCCTCGCCGTTTGCATGGCAAGCTGGAGCTCCAACGCCCTGTACCTTTCTTCCAGGCTTGGACCTCCTCCAGCTGCTCCTGCTCCTCCGGTTCCGGCTGGTTCACTCATGATGCCTTTGCCTGCACAAGCTGGCTTTCGAAGACTTTCGGATTGCTGTGATGGGATGATAAGCTGCTTGTGTGTAAAATCCAGATCCCTCAGAGTTTGACCAGGTTTTCAAACCTCTGCCTGTGACGGAGCCCCTCCTGCATGGCTGCGTCAATCGCTGGCAGAATCCGAAAGTGGTTGTTTTCGGAAACGCTTCCAACATAAAAGCTCCTTAACGGAAACACGTCTCCTGGCCTCCCTGCGTGACAGTTTCCGGCGAGGAGTGGGTGTCCCTATAGGAGGTCCTGAGACCTCTCCACTGTTTTCGCTGGAACCGTCTCTGAGCCATCCCTCCGACTCACTTTCCCTTGGAGTTACTGCTCGCCCCCTACTGGTTCCCTCTTCAGCTGCAACACCTCTTTCAACCTCATTGAGCCTCTGCACCTCCTGTCCTTCCGATGGCAGTTCCCTGACACCGAGGTACCACTGTACTGATAAATGTGGAATGACGGAATGATTAACAGGAAGATGTGTTTTTAAAAAATACCCTAAGCAATGCAGCATGAATTCTCATTGTTGTATAACGAGCCCATAAACAAATCAGATTTGTCTGAGCTGAAGCTGCCCCCCTCTCCCACCCAATATGGAGGATTCCAAAACAAATACTCTTTTTTGTCCAGTCCTAGTATCAAGTCTGGCTCTTCAGCACTCTTGAGTTGCAAGTCATTCATTCACATAACTTTCCAAATCTTGTTTAACTACTAAGGAATGCTTGAATGTTGCTTCAGCACCCTCCTTTTTATTTGTTTGTTTACTATAGCTGTAATTATTCCAATTCCTGCAAGCTCTTAGTGTTCTGGTTCAACACTTTCTTTAGTCTAGCTCAGTAGAAATGGGGAGAGAGACCGATTGTAACCAACAGCATCAAGACGCCAAGGGACCTCAGGCACAGTTATTTACTATTGCTACCTGCCCCCCTGCCCCCAACCCACTTTTCTTCTTCTTGACACCAAGGCCTACAAAGGATGGTTGAAAGAGCTGGCCATGTTTATCCCAGAGGGGAGTAGATTAAGGGGAGGCATTGGTTGGAGAACTGAATTGCAAAATTCAGATAACTGTGAATTTTGCGTTTCATTTCATATATTGTGTGTTTAACAAATTTAGTGTTCAATGCATACTGAATCAAATTTGTTCCCCATCCCTAGTTATAACTCAACAATTGTATGAACCCAGGGACTCTGTAGCCGCCTAGGCCACTCTATTCTCCGAACCTGAGATCCCTAAATTAGCACCCATGGGTGCCACAGTGCCCCCCCATACTTACCAGTGCACCTCCACTGCCTGTTCCTCTCTTCCTGACATTTTGATCCATTGGAGGGGAGTATGGAGGCAGCTGCACCATTAAGGTTTGGGAGATCCTCTTCACTCACCCTAGTGGGATCCGTTTCATAATGAAGTGGGCACTCTCTACCAGTAAAGACTTCAGTTCTGGAGCACATAAACTTAGGCATAGAATGTACACATAAATATACACCTGCATTACAAAAGAGAGATATAGCACTGGGTTGTGGGATGTATTATTATAACTAGTGGTAGCAAATTCCTTTGACTTATTTCACACTGGGCTCAGCAAAGTGATGTCATCGAGAGAGCGACAGGATGCATACCCATCAGCACCGCAGGCACGATGAGCCTTAGGACATGTAGTTACCAGGGTTCCTGCTATCCATGCTAAGGACTCGGTTGCCCTGTGAAAGATACATTTCCCAGGGCCCCTGGTGCCATAGCCTAGTGTCTCTAAGGCATTAGAGAGGGAGGGAGGTAATATGGTTTGCTTCATGGGGAAAGGAGCTTAACTAATGCACATTGTGAGCAAGGTAATTGCAAAATTCAGTGGCATCTCTACAATTTACATATTCATCACAATTTAAACATACTGGATAGGGCAGTGGTTTTCAACCAGTGTGCCGTGGCACCTTGGGGTGCCTTGAATGGTGGTCAGGGGTGCCGCGGGCAACACTGGCTTCTGTCCCTCTTTCCTTCCCTCCCTCCTCCGATGCCCTCTCACGTCTCTGCCTCCCAAAGGCTTGCACAGCTGGCTATAAGCTCCACAGGCAAATGGTGCCTCTGGTCCTGTCTTTGGGACAGGGTGGGGCAGCTCAGAGACCAAGGGTAGCAGCAGTAGCTGCCAGGAAGATTCCTAAGGAGAGGGGAGAGGAGGCTGAGGAAACACTCCACAAGGAAGGGTGTTTGAAAAAAGGTGAGAGGCTGCCAGCTCTGCAGGCAAGGGGTGACATAACTGGACTCCTGAGCCCCATGGGGGTGCCACAGGAAGAATGTAGTTGGTCAAGGGAGCCATGGGTTCTAAAAGGTTGAAAACCTCTCAGATCGGGGAACATTTGCCTCCCGTCCATCCCTGGCATAACAGATAATCAGCTATATTACCTCTGCAGAGCTGCCTTCTGTACAAAACTGCCAGCATGCAGAAAGCAGGCCCCTCCAGACAGGTGGAGTATTCAGGCATATTCTGCAACAACTCACTAACACAATCACAATGCATTAATTGTGGATTTATACTGGATCATCTGAACACCACTCAGCTTTCTTTTTCTATGATACTTCCTAGTGATGTATGGAAGTGAGAGCTGGACCATAAAGAAGGCTGATCGCCGAAGAATTGATGCTTTTGAATTATGGTGCTGGAGGAGACTCTTGAGAGTCTCATGGACTGCAAGAAGATCAAACCTATCCATTCTGAAGGAAATCAGCCCTGAGTGCTCACTGGAAGGACAGAGCCTGAAGCTGAGGCTCCAATACTTTGGCCACCTCATGAGAAGAAAAGACTCCCTGGAAAAGACCCTGATGCTGGGAAAGATGGAGGGCACAAGGAGAAGGGGACGGCAGAGGACAAGATGGCTGGACAATGTTCTCGAAACTATCGACATGAGTTTGACCAAACTGCGGGAGGCAGTGGAAGATAGGAGTGCCTGCCGTGCTCTGGTCCATGGGGTCACAAAGAGTCGGACACGACTAAATGACTAAACAACAACATGATACTTCCCCAGTGTTATCAAGTTCTTGTCATCTGGAGGGGTATTCTCATGCTATAGCAGAACAAAAACGAACCCAGAACATTTCTGGAGTGAAAAGTTGCAAGTTTTCAGCAGGGGGCTGTGGGGTGTGCACTGATCTGAAACAAAACAGTTCTCTTCACATCAAAACATTTGCAGGTGCAAACAAGATTGAAAATGCTACCCTCATCATCATAAATCGGACACATCATCATAAATCGACAGGAAAAAGGATGTCTGAAGCAGCCCATCTTCAACTGAGACTCCATTCCAGGTGCTCCCATCTTCAGAGATGGTTTGGCTTTCAGCTAGTCGATGCAGTTCCTTTGGTTATGACACCCCAACTCGAAACATGCTCCCCCTACATATCCACAAGGCACATGCAAGGCACATACCTTGTAGGCACCGAGTGTATGTTACTTCAACTTCTTTAGCTTTTTGTGAAACCAAAATACAAATTGGTTCAAGTTTGCTTTTTGCTGCTACTTTTTATCATTGTGTTTTCTTTTGTGTAAATATTGTAAACCACCTTGAGAGAGAAAGGGGTATTTTTAATTTTTTTAAAAAGCAAAGCATAGAACAAGCTTCCAAAGGAAGAGCCAGAAAAGTTGGTCTTGCTCACGATGTCATGCAGCAAGGATTTCATCTGGGATTTCTAATTTCCTTCTCCGGTTCCACACAACCCCCCCAATTCCCTTTTTGTAATATTTCCTCTTGGGTCAGGAGCCAGTGGTGGAGACAGGATGGCTGTAAAATGACTGTGTTTATTATAGAATACATAACAACTAATAGAACAGAAAACCTCCATTAGAATCATGCTTGGCTGATTCCTTCTTGTTGCTCATATGACTTGAGTTCCCCTAGCTCTCCCTCTAATTTTTCTAGAAGCGTTCTGAGAATGGGCCTTAAACTAACAGTACCAAATGCCCTCTAGATGTTCGTGGAATCACAGATTCAGAGAGTTGGAAGAGTCACTGAGGGTCATCTAGTCCAACCCCCTGCAATGCAGGTCTCTCAACTAGGTAAAAAGATAGAGGTAAAGAACCCCTGGTTGGTTAAGTCCAGTCAAAGGTGACTATGGGGTGTGGTGCTCCTCTCGTTTCAGGCTGAGGGAGCCGGCGTTTGTCCACAAACAGTTTTCTGGGTCATGTGGCCAGCATGACTAAGCCGCTTCTGGTGCAATGGAATACCATGACGGAAACCAGAGTGCATGGAAACGCCATTTACCTTCCCACCACAGTGGTACCTATTTATCTGCTTTCACTAGTATGCTTTTGATCTGCTAGTTTGGCAGAAGCTGGGACAGAGCAACAGGAGCTCACCCCATCACAGGTATTCAAATCACCAACCTTCCAATCGGCAAGCCCAAGAGGCTCAGTGGTTTAGACCACAGTGCCACCCGCATCCCAGGTCTCTCAACTAAAGCATTCATGACAGATGACCGTCCAACCTCTGCTTAAAAACCCGAAGGAAGGAGAGTCCACAACTTTCTGTGAGAGTCCGTTCCACTCCACTTGAACAGTTCTTACGGTCAGAAAGTTTTTCCTGATGTTTAGTTGGAATCTCCTTTCTTGTAACTTGAAGTCATTGCTTCAAGTTCTACCCTCCAGAGCAGGGGAAACAAGCTTGCTCCATCCACTGTGTGAAAACCCTTGAGGTATTTGAAGATGGCTATCATATGTCCTCTCTTACCCAACTCCTTCAACTGTTCCTCATTAGGCTTGGTTTCCAGACCCTTGACCATCTTGGTCACCCTCCTCTGCACATGTTCTAGCTTGTTAATATCCTTCTTAAATTGTGATGCCCAGAACTGGACACAGTATTCCAGGTGTGATCTGACCAAGGCAGAATACAACAGGACTATGACTTCCCTTGATCTGAACACTATACTTCTGTTGATGCAACCTAGAATAGCCTGCACCACACTGCTGATTCATGTTAAGCTTGTGGTCTACTAAGACCCCAGATCTTTTTCACATGTACTACTGGCAAGCCAAGGATCCACCATCTTATATTTGTGCAATTGGTTCTTTCTGCCTTACATTTGTCTCTGTTGAAATTCAGTTAGTTAGCTTGTTTGCCGAACTACAGTTCCCACCTTGCCTCACCACCAATGGCCATGCTGGCTGGGGATGATGGGAGCTGAACTCTAACAACTTCTGGAAGTCACCACATCTACCACCAGTTTATGCAGTGCCATCAATGAACAAAGGAAACATGGGTGGATGTTTTCAGTCTAAAACAGACAGGGTTGTATCTGAGTTTTACCCACTGATTTCATTTAAGCTATTTTGAGGCAGTCCACCACTGTCCATTTGCTCTGGAGTCCAATGTACACAGCCACCGGGAGGGCGTGCTTAAAGTAAATGGAGGTTGCTCTCCATTTTCTCACTCTTATGCTAATTGCACAGTGAGAAGGCTGGTGGGCAAATCGCAACAGCAAAGAGGAGGGGAAATGGGGCCAAGTGGTCATGGGAGTCAGCAATGGGCTACCAGTAGGACTGTGTGATGATACCAACCTCTGGTCTGGTTTTGGAGGAAACAAGGAGTGTTGGGTGGGCAGACAGGGGGAGGGAGGGGTGGATTGTCATTGTATTCGATGTGCTCAATGAATTATTGCTGAATGTATTCAATGGTCATTGCATAAAGTTTGGTTACATGGAATACATTTAATGTAACCAAACTTCTTAACCATTGGGGAGCTTCATAGAGCTTGAGGAGGGAGAGGGTGAAGGAGCTATGAGTGGAGGGGGGCCCTTTTTCCATCCTCTGGACTCCCTGAGAAACTCAACAAACCTACTGTATCTGGAACTGGCTGTGGAGAATTCAGCTGAACTGGACACAGCTGTGGGCAGTCTGAGGAAGTACCATCCACCGTAGGCCTGCAAGTTTGAGCAAGAGACTAGGCCCTTAAGGGCTCATAAGCTATCCCAGCCCTGGGCTCTTAGAGGCTTATAATAAAGCTTAATAACAGCATGAAGGACTGAGTCTGGAAACAACTGAGTTAGCCATTGATGATGGTGCAAAGTAAATTATTATATAAATGTCTTGAGGCCTTTCTGTTGCTTTTTCTGTAACAGACTAACACATCTACCCTTCTGGAAATTAAAAGAAATAGAATAGATTCTAAGTCCTGTGGATGCAACAATTCGTTGTCTCAGGCTCCCTCTTAAGGTTGGGTGCTGAGGACAATGGCTTTGCATTTTCTGTGTCCTGAAGTAACAATGCCTCGAATCCGGTGGAGAGGCCCAGCGACAGATTACAGGGCAGGTGGCTCCAGGCTAAACCGAAACTGTATCCTCATATAGCTTCACAAAGAGGGATGCTGATAACCCCCTAATGAGTCTGAAAGGCTGTCTGGCCATTTGGTTGTATGGAAGGTTTTGACAGGTCAAGGCCCACGGAGAAGAGCTTTTAATTAGAATCCATAATCATCGTTTGTTGTAGGAGAAGAACCAGCAAAGAGACCTACCGTGGTTACTGCATCTAATTACGGGGCAGTTATGTCCACAGCCTCCCACCTGCCATAATGTGGCCTGGGGGGGAGGGGGGGGAGAGAAGGCAGATGAGAAATGGGGTGAATCTGAGGACACAGCAGAAAAATTGAGGTCATTGCTCTCTGCTCAATCAACTAGCATTTGGCAGCGTCAAGGTTGTGTTTCGTTTTGTATTTTAAGTCTAGCCGGGCAATTTAGGAGGCAGTAAAAATTATGAAATGAACAAATAATGAAAAAAACATTTGGGTCCTTCTTTCATTACTCGCCACAGTTGTTGCAAACATGTCACCACAAGCAATTAGTCATCCCTTAAATGCTAATAAAGAGAGAGAGAGAGAGAGAGAGAGAGAGAGAGAGAGAGAGAGAGAAGGAGGGAGGTGAGGGAGATTACATGATTCAAAGTCAAGTTTTGTGTGTTGACACGTCTAAAAGAAAAGGAAAAAACCCCTCTAATAAAGCTATCTGAGGCCCATTGTGCCAGTGCTGGTCATCATATCAGGGCCAGCCCAAAACATTTTGGTGCCTGAGGCAAACCCCAAATGGTCACTCCTGCCACCAGGGAAGAAGGGAAGGAAGATCTACATCAGGAACTAAATGGAAATAAAAATCTACATTGGAGTCGACTGTCCCTGTGGATCCTGCCGCCTGAGGCAGTTGCTGCACCTTGCCTCATGGGTGGGCCAGTCCTCTCAGATATTGATGTGTAGCCGCAACTTCCATTGGGTAGATCACTATCAGCAGCAGCAGCATCACTAAAAGCTGGTGTTCTGCTTGTTGTAGTCTATATACCATTTATCTGTTGATTTAGTAAGAAGAGTGCCTCACAGACCACAGGTGTCCAGATAGTGGGCGGGATGAAGGAGCTTACCTGACCTCCCAGCAGGTGAGTCAATGTTTCTTCCTGGGAGGGGTGAGGCAATGTCAAGGGTGGCACATGAAAACCCACCAGCAGAAGCGCTGGATTGGCTCGGCTGGTACATTTGCATTGTGCCAGCTCTCCCTCTCCAGGTAAGAAGCAGTGACTGGGCAGCAGTGACCCAACTGTGTAGCCCCTGTTAACAATGGGACCTGTGTGTTTACTATTTTAAGCCATGCTAGTGATTTGTGAATGAGACGGAACTGGGGATGGAAGTGGGACTGAGTAGCTCCCACTTCCAAGTTTTGCTAACTCTGCTAAACCAGTACAGCCCAATATCTGCAAGTGTTTCTATTTAAAATAATATTTTGCACACACAAAAAGCAGCCTCATTAAGTGGTGACATCTTTTTAATCTACAAAAAGGTTTTAATAGTTTAATCTAACCCAACATTCCCCAACCTGGTATCCTCCAGATGTTTTAGACTTCAGTTCCCATCATCCTGGGCCAGTGACTATGCTGGATGAGAGTGATGGGAGTTGAAGCCAAACAAGAGCTGGAGGGCACCAGTTTGGGTAGGGCTGATGTAGCCAAATAGTCAATGAAACTCTGCAGCCGCTTGTTAGCTAATGGGACAGTGCCATATGTAAGAGGTTTGCTTGTGACCAGAACGATAGCATCTACTGTCGTTTCCTGACTTACCCAAGGACTGGAAACAAACTGTCCTATAAACAAAACCAGGGGCTGACAAAGTAGGTCGCTTACTCCTTCCATTTGTGCTAATCATCATTTTGATTTATGTCCTGGAAATATCCATCTCTTGGCACTGAACAGTTAAGGAGCAGAGCGGAGGGGGAACGTTTTGAAGAATGAGTGTAATTGTCTAAAGTTAAAAAATAAAAATGAAACCCTACAAAACTAGGACATCTGGCTCTCCTTCCCCACTGCCTCAACCCAAGAATGACTGTGATGTTCTGTGATAATTTCAACAGGAGACAAGCTGGGGGAGAAGTAAATCACGAGTGAAAATTGTGGAGAACAATAGCCAAATAACAAGGTTTTCGAAAAACACCCAAGCTCCTGGGGAGCACCACCAGCTGAGTTAGCCTGTTCACTATTAATGTTTCCGAAAACTGAGATTCAGAAAGAATAAGCAGAAAATGAGTAACTCCAATGGGGAGGCCTTATCTTCTGTGCTAAATAGGTTACGGACACTGTTAATTATCACCCCGTGCCATTTTCCATTGACTAGGTGGGTTCAGAACACATCCACTCCCACTGCTGCATGAGACGTGAGGAGAAACAGTGGCGGAACATTCCGGTGAGCTCTCCCTGCTTCCGCTGCCTCTCCTCACTTCTCAGATGGCAAAACGGGACAGGCCGCCCTGGCCCAGAGAGGTTTATAGAAGTTTATAAAATTCTGCAGGGCATGGAGAAATGGATAGAGATTTTTGTTTTATTATCCCTCTCTCACAACACTAGAATCTGTGGACATCCACAACACCTACTCACTTAGGGTTTTAGTAAAGCAAACAGTCTAATTTGTCGGCGCCTAAATGATATCGAGCATCAGAACAACTTAGCTACAATAAGGAAATTTTGCCCATGTTATAACTATTTCCCAACTTCCCATTTCGACTCTCTGGCACCCTATCTGCATAATCTAGCAATTCTAAAATATAGACACGCTTTTACTCTCACACGATTGAATGTATTGCCCTCGGCTGTACTTGAGAGATGATTCCACCAGATTCCACATGAAAAACACTGCTGTCCCTGCAGAGATGGCAGCACCAAATCGGTGGCATGTGCCCTTCTGGCTTGCACTCTTTATAAAGACTTGAGGAAAGAGATTATCACCCCTCTTTTATTGTCCATTCCGGGTCGCCCAACCACTGCCACAGTGTCCTTTCTCTTGGCAGATCAAGATGAGCAGGTGACAAGGTAGCAAGGTTCTTAGCTGGGGCAATCAGAATAAGACCCACTATTTGACTATTGATTCAAAAACCCTAAAATCCTTTTAATATAATTGACTTTTTATTTCTATTCTTTGTATATCGTATTGTTGTTTTATTGCTATGGCCGATGGCTAGGTACACTGTGGAGCTTGCTCCTACACGAGGCAATGATGGCTGCCACCAACTGCACGGATTTAAGAGGATTGGACCATTCATGGAGGAAAAACTCATCAGTGGCTACTAGCTATGCCTCTGTGGTCGAAGGAAGCAATGCTTCTGAATGCCAGCTGCTGAAACTGCAGGAGGGGAGAGTCCTCTTGTGCCCAGGACCTTCTTGCAGGTTCCTCACAGGCATCTGGTTGTGTGATGAAAGAATGCTGTGCTAGATGGATCATTGGCCTGATGGCTCTTCTCATGTTCTTATGCAAGTTACCTCTTTGGCCCTTTTAATGGCTCATGTGGGACCAATATGGATAGCTGGTCGTGATGAACACTTGAGGTTCCCGGCACCTATGATTGTAATTCGTGGGCAGTCATTTAATTTTATCCTGATTCTAATTTTTAATAATAATAATAATAATAATAATAATAATAATAATAATAATATCCCAGCTACTCTGGGCGGCTTCCAACAAAATATTAAAATACAGGAGTCCATCAAACATTAAAAGCTTCCCTAAACAGGGCTGCCTTCAGGTGGCTTCTAAAAGTCAGATAGTTGTTTGTTTCCTTGAAATCTGATGGGAGGGCATTCCACAGGGCAGGCACCACTACCAAGAAGGCCCTCTGCCTGGTTCCCTGTAACCTCACTTCTCACAGTGAGGGAACCACCAGAAGGCCCTCGGAGCTGGACCTCAGTGTGGGGTAGAGATGCTCCTTCAGGATTTTATTTTAATCAAATTGTTTGATTGTGTTTTAATGTATTTGATATTTGATGTTAGCCGCCCTGAGCCCGGTGGTCTTGGCCAGGGAGGGCGGGGTATAAATAAAAATTTACTTACTAACTAACTGATCTTGGAGGTGATATGTCATTATCATGACTCAGTAGCCATTGATAGCCTTAGCTTCCACTTATCTGTCTAGCTCCTTTTCAGATCCATTTAAATTATGGCATTTATTTTATTTTATTTTATTATTTTATTTTATTTTAATTTTAATTTTATTTATTGAATTTATATACCATCCTATACCCGGAGGTCTCAGGGCGGTTCACAGAAAATATCACAATATATAAAATCAAAATAAGAACAATAGGCCAATAACACACACCCACACCCCAAAAAGAGAGAGCCACATTTTAAAAGGGTATAGGATGTCAATCAGGTCAAGCAAAGGCCTGGTTGCATTGCCCATCAGCTTGTGCATCAGATGTGTTGACTCCAGTCCACAAAAGCTTAAGTCACCATAAATCTGTTAGCCATTAAATTGCCACAAGGCTTTTCCTCCTTCTTGCTGCAAGAGGCAAAACAATGGCTAACCCTCTGGAAACAATTTGTGATATGACTATTTCATTTTCGAAATGTTGCACTCAACCACGAGACATCGTTTAACTATCACCAAGGGGGTGCAGAGTAGAAAACAAACTCGCATGGTTTCAAGACACACTTTGCATGTCTCCTTTCAAAAACAATATTTTAATTAGCTTGCTTTAAAGTGGGTACAGGCATACATTTCCTTCTCGGTTTGCTCCTTTTTTTACGGCTTAGCAACCAGACATGACTTTACACTGTGTGTATGTGTGCATTGTTTTGTGTGTTAAATCCAGATGCATGCAAGCAACTGGAGCAAAGCTACTTCCAAAGGAGAGGCAGTGTGAAGGAAAGTTGAATCCACCCACGCAGGTTGCTTGGTGTTAGAGTCTGTGAATGCCTGGCAGCTGCACACCTACCTTAAATACAAGCAGCAGGGCTAGACAGGCTGTGCAATTCTGCCTAAGCATGCCAAGTGAAAAAAACAGCTCAAGCCAGACAGCCTATTATCATGTAAGCAACATGTTTCATCAGCGCCACAGCAGGCAATGTATATGCAGATTCAGGACCTCTATATTAAGGGACCTAATATATGTTCGTAGGGACATGGGTGGCACTGTGGGTTAAACCACAGAGCCTAGGACTTGCCGATCAGAAGGTCGGATGTTCAAATCCCCATGACGGGGTGAGCTCCCATTGCTCAGTCCCTGCTCCTGCCAACCTAGCAGTTTGAAAGCACGTCAAAGTGCAAGTAGATAAAAAGGTACCGCTCCAGCGGGAAGGTAAACAGCATTTCCATGCGCTGCTCTGGTTCGCCAGAAGCGGCTTAGTCATGCTGGCCACATGACCCGGAAGCTGTACGCCGGCTGCCTCGGCCAATAAAGCGAGATGAGCGCCGCAACCCCCGAGTCAGTCACGACTGGACCTAATGGTCAGGGGTCCCTTTACCTTTAATAAATGTTCAAGCGTGTTGTTGTTGACATCCATCTGTCTCTGTAGACTATGGAGGAGTGCGCCTTTTGGGGGTGAGGTCAAGCTGTTGGAAAGTTGCAGTGCCTGTTGTGGCTGTAGAGATCGATGCAGGAAAGACATGTTTTGTTGCAGCTAGGGCAGCTACACTTTTATATGTAATGGTATTTTTGTAATAGTTTGTTTAAGTTTCTGCTGCTGCTTCAGTTTTCTGTACATTGCTTGGAGATATTTTAAATACATTAAGTGGTGCAGAAATGAAGGAATCAACCAGCTCAGTTGGTTAGAGCATGGTGCTGATGATGCCAAGGTTGCAGGTTCAATCCCTGTATGGGACACTCGCATATTTCTGCATTGCAGGGGGTTGGAATAGATGATCCTCAGGGTCCCTTCCACCTCTACAATTCTTTGAGTCTATGATTCTAACCAATCAATCATTGGGGAACCATGTAAAGGTCCACCTGCTGGTAAGGCAATATGAAAACTTGATGGCCTCCCAAACACCACCTTTCTTTCCATTCTGGCCGTAGCCATTTTGATCTGCAGTGAATATCTGCATGTTATACACTTTCTGAAAATGCAGGTCTGTTACTACACTCTGCTGAACAGGGGCATAAGCACACAGAGTTGTGTGTTCACGCGCGAGCACATGCCTTCACTTGCACAAACTTGTGCATACATTTATAACAGTGTGCATATGGTGCCTGTTTGCAAATGCCTTCTCTTCTCTTTCCTACTTGAAAAACCAGCCTCTCAATAATTGCTTGCAAGGGAGCCTCAGGAGGGGTTGAAAGAAAAAGAAGTGGGGAGGAGAGAGAGATTCTAAAACAGAAGTTTATGATTTGCGTTCCCCAGTGGCCTGAGTAAGCAGCAGAGAACAGGCATCAGAGAGGAAATGTTCACTAGGCTGGCGTTCAGTTCCAGTGTTTCTGTGCTTTATTGAAAACATCTGTTAGAAACAGAAGAGGTTTTGTTTTGTGGGCACCTCCCAACCTCTGAAGTGCCAGCTGTTAATTTGCGAAGTTATAGTTTGTTTTGAGATGAGCCCACCTTTTTGCTGGTCTTAGAATTTTATAGATATGTGCTTTGTGGAAGTGGAGGGGTGGTGGTAATGATTTTGTTGTTTAATTGCAGCAGTTCCATACAGTAGCTTGAAATAAGAAGTTACATGTTTCCCCTCTGGCCATGTTCTGGGTGTGTAGGGAAGGTCGGGTTGCCAAAAGCAGCACAAAGACCAGGGATGGTATGAGCATCTGTAGTGTCTCATTATTTAGAGCAGGGTTGTTCTGTGTTACTCGGCTCATTTTGGGGTGTGTAACTGCATGCATGGCAAAGGTGCTCACCCCAGAGAAAACTATAGAAGGAATGGAAGCAAACTTTGGTCAAGAAAACTCTGACTCATGTTTTAAGCAAGTCTGAATGTCTGCTTTGAGGGCAGAAATGCTTCTGTCTGCCTGGACCCTGCTGGAACATAAAGAAACAGAAGACTTGGCGACGCTTTAGTCAAGCTGAGATCATGTACCAGGGTGAAGAAGACATCAGACTTGCTAGCAGTTCTGAGTGTAGGGATGGGGAGGAATTGCCATTAAGTTGGCATTTAGAGGTGAAGCCACCTAAACACTTTCCAAAACAGTACGCAACCTGAAAGAGAACCTACCTTTGAAATTTGCACTTCTCTGAATTTTGCAACGCAGCGCTCCAACCAAGTAATGTGTACAATAGTGCATATACTTGGATAAAGTATGCATAAAAGTGCAGCTGGGAAAGCCTGTCAGAACAGAACAAAACAAAATCTTCTACTGTTTCTAAAAAGTGCCTGTCATATTTCGACAGAGATGCTGCTCCACAGTATGTGTAGTTCAAACTCCCAATGTGCATGCGCAGATGATGACTTCCTTGAACAGGTGTTTGGGTGGGTGGGGCTGCAGGTGCAGTGAAATGAATCTGGGAATGTGCATTGAGTGAAGACACAAAGGCCACTTACAAAGCAAGTGCAAATGCTGTCCTGGCTCTCCCTGAATGGAGAACTCGGATTGTCGGGTTTTTTGCCCAGATCTTCAGTGCTTAAATCAATATGATACGTAAGCAAAGCAAGGGCACAAAGGCATAGCAGAAAGTTGTTTTTTTTATTATTATTATTATTATTATTATTATTATTATTATTATTATTAAAAGGTAAAGGTAAAGGTACCCCTGCCCGTACAGGCCAGTCTTGACAGACTCTAGGGTTGTGCGCCCATCTCACTTAAGAGGCCTGGGGCCAGCGCTGTCTGGAGACACTTCCGGGTCACGTGGCCAGCGTGACAAAGCTGCATCTGGCGAGCCAGAGCCGCACACGGAAACACCGTTTACCTTCCCGCTAGTAAGCAGTCCCTATTTATCTACTTGCACCTGGGGGTGCTTTCGAACTGCTAGGTTGGCAGGCGCTGGGACCGAACAACGGGAGCGCACCCCGCCGCGGGGATTCGAACCGCCGACCTTTGGATCAGCAAGCCCTAGGCGCTGAGGCTTTTACCCACAGCGCCACCCGCGTCCCTTATTATTATTATTAGGTGAATAATATGATAATATGGCTAGGCTCAGATACAACATTGAAACAATGAGGGACATGCTCCCTGCTTCTTCCTTTTGAAGAGCAGAGTGGGTACAGGCTTTAGCACTTATTGTTGTTTAGTCATTTAGTCTTGTCCGACTCTTCGTGACCCCATGGACCAGAGTACGCCAGGCACTCCTGTCTTCTACTGCCTCCCACAGTTTGATCAAACTCATGCTAGTAGCTTCGAGAACACTGTCCAACCATCTTGTCCTCTGTTGTCCCCTTCTCCTTATGCCCTCAAACTTTCCCAACATCAGGGTCTTTTCCAGGGAGTCTTCTCTTCTCACGAGGTGGCCAAAGTATTGGAGCCTCAGCTTCAGGCTCTGTCCTTCCAGTGAGCACTCAGGGCTGATTTCCTTAAGAATGGATAGGTTTGGTCTTCTTGCAGACCATGGGACTCTCAAGAGTCTCCTCCAGCACCACAATTCAAAAGCATCAATTCTTCGGCGATCAGCCTTCTTTATGGTCCAGCTATCACTTCCATACATCACTACTGGGGAAACCATAGCTTTAACTATACAGACCTTTGTCGGCAAGATGATGTCTCTGCTTTTAAAGATGCTGTCTAGGTTTGTCATTGCTTTTCTCCCAAGAAGCAGGCGTCTTTTAATTTCATGACTGCTGTCACCATCTGCAGTGTTCATGGAGCCCAAGAAGGTAAAATCTGTCACTGCCTCCATTTCTTCCCCTTCTATTTGCCAGGAGGTGGCCATGATCTTAGTTTTTTTTATGTTGGGCTTTAGCACAGTGATGGCCAGCTGTTTTGGGACTACAATTCTCATCACCCCTGACCACTGGTCCAGTTAGCTAGGGATGATGGGAGTTGTAGTCCCAGAACAGTTGGAGGGCCAAGTTTGGACATCACTGCTTTAGCGTAACAAGCAAGAGGAGTCCAAGAGCGGGCAAGCAACTGGTGGGTGGGGCCTCAGCAGTCTGTTTGTATTGGTGCTAGCATCTTTGTCACCTAGGAGATGGAGGGGGAGAGTCAGCACCTGCAGAGCCTCATCAGCATCTAGCTTGTCATCTAGTCTGTGAAGTGGCTCACAAAAAGGAGGTGAAAACAGATGAGGAGTATCTACAGGGCCAATGCTACCCTTAGGTTAACTACCCAGCCACCTAGGGTGCAGACCTCAGAGGGATGCAGTACTGACCTTTGAGGGGAAGAGTTTATACAGATTAGTTTCTGCAATACCTTATAAATTTCTGGTATATTTTGAAGCATTTTATCAATTTTAAAGCTGCTAACATGTGTATATGATTTGCCAGCCAGGTGGCCAGGTACAGAAAGTGTCCTTCTTTCTTTCCATCCCACTCATATGCTAACACAATTTCTTGCACTTTTCAAAGACAACCCAAGGTGGCCTCTAAGCAAAGACGAGGAGAGTTTACAAAGAATAAGTTGCTTTAAAGCATGTCTGTTTACTCCTCCTAGCCATGATGAAATTTATTGGGCTAATAAAAAGTGAGTGAAAACAAATGAAAGAAGCTTTAAATTAAAGGAGTTTAAGTTTTACAAGGGTGTTACAAACTGGCCAAGGATGCAAAAGCATTGCACAGGCAGTGCCCGGGGCGTTCTCCAACTCTATTTTACTGTACCGTTAATGATTTTTAAATGCAAGCAGTGTGTTTCCCTTTCGGACCTTTTGCTCTTTGTTCCACGATTTGGAAAAACAAAATTCTCCTTTAAACTATTGCTCTTCCTGACCACAACAAATAAAAACCTAAAAGGTACTGTACTGGAGACTAGGAAAGGGATGGAGAACTGGTGGGCCTCCCGTTGGTCATGCTGGCTGGGGCTGATGGGACCTTGAGTCCAGCCACATCTAGAGGAGCATAAGGTCCCCATCACTGGACTAAAAGATTCCTGTGCAGAGAATTGGATTCATCTGAAAACAGGCGGTGCTCATTTGCATTACACTGGATCTCACCCAACAAAATACAACAGTTGTTATTGCTGTGTTTAATATAACAGTGATCGCCTTAATCATTATTATCTAGGAAATTTGGAGAGCTGCTGCCAGACAGCCATGAATCCATTGGTCTGAGACTTGTCGAAGAGACAGCATAGCCATATCACACAATTTAAAGCACTATTATACCACTTTGAAAGGGACGCGGGTGGCGCTGTGGGTTAAACCACAGAGCCTAGGACTTGCCGATCAGAAGGTCGGCAGTTCGAATGCCCGCAACGGGGTGAGCTCCCGTTGCTCAGTCCCTGCTCCTGCCCACCTAGCATTTCAAAAGCACGTCAAAGTGCAAGTAGATAAATAGGTACCGTTCTGGCGGGAAGGTAAACAGTGTTTCTGTGTGCTGCTCTGGTTCGCCAGAAGCGGCTTAGTCATGCTGGCCACATGACCTGGAAGCTGTACGCCAATAAAGCGAGATGAGCGCCACAACCCCAGAGTCGGTCACGACTGGACCTAATGGTCAGGGGTCCCTTTACCTTTACCTTTATACCACTTTAATAGTCATGTCTTTCTCCAAATAACATTTTGAATTACACAGAGCTAAATTGCCCAGCACCCTTAAAAAAAACAAACTAGAGTATGGTTTAAATGTAAGGATACCCCTATATAAGGCTAAGCAATGAGTCTCAAACCATTGGTGAGTTAGGGACTTCCCCTGCATGTGAAGACAAGCTCCAGCAGATTGAGCAGATGAGACCAATAGTGGGGCCAACAGTCAAGAAAACAGTTACTGCACATGCTGTAGAGGAAATTGAGGGGCAGCTAGCCCATCTAGGAGAAGGAAAACTCTGGCTCCAGACCTCCACTGCCTTGCAGCTATACTCACTCACAAGAAAGGCTTCGGGAGTAAATCCTGAGGAAAAATCCATACCTACTGCCTTGCGGGACATCTTTGGGAGAATAAAAGGTTAAGGAATAAACCCTGCAGAAATCTGGAGTGGGGTACCCAAGATGGTTGGATTGCGCCTTGTACACCTCCTGCAGCCAAGCAAGTATAAACATATTGCTCTGCTTTCCTCAAGACCACATCAGTGGGGCCAAGATGGGGAGGGGGGTCTTGTTGTCTGGGCAGCCCAGGACATCTATAGTGCCCAGGCTTGCACCCCAGAGAGGTCACTTTGGTGCTGTTAACACAGCAAAAGCCATGCTGGCAATTGCAAGTTACTGGTTTCTGCAACCACAGCAGGCGCTGCGATTCTCCAGCGGTTTGACTTCACCCCCAGAGGCCCACCCCATTGTCTCTCGAAACAGACGGATGCCACAACCCCTATTTTCTGTACATAGATACAATTCCTAGGGTGGTTTAACAGTCAATCCCTCTTCCCAGGGAATTCTGAGAACTGTAGCTGTGTGTGGGGATTAAGGATCTCCTATTAACTCTCAGCAACCTTGGCAAATGACAGTCCCCAGTATTCTTTGGGGGAAGCCGTGACTGTTTAAAGTGGTATGATACTGTTTTAAATGTATAGTGCAGACGGAGTCTAAGAGTGAAAGGAAGCACGCCAGTGTCCCAAACTTGTAGAACAGAATTATTTTTGCATGTTACAGAAACATAGTTGAGACCGGCTGCTACCGGATCAATGTGGTCTGAAGCAAAACAGACTGTCGTACCAACTCCCTTTAAAGAGCTGTGGTGAAGACAATCTTATTATCTGTGTCACTAAACAATGTGGGATTAATGTACCCGCAAAGGAACAAATTAACTACATTCTTACAGGAGACAGTGTGCAGAACAATTTCAAGTGATGACATGATATATTTGAAAAGGGTGAAATTGGGACACATCGATTAATTTGCTGCATTATGAATTAATTAAAACAATACTGGATTTTTGGCTAATTATATTTCTTCTTTCTGGTAATTTTAAGGTGGTCCAATTCTTCCCTGTCCCAGCGGTTTTTGTAGTAGGTTTCTTCAGAAAATTAACTTTCTGCAAAGGATTCCATGTGCATCTATAGTGGAACCACCGCAAGCCACAGGAGGCATCTCAGAACATTTTATATGGTCTCAGCTACTGCTGGCATTCCATACAACCTCATAGGACACAATTCCGGCCTGTCAGTTCCCCCTGAGTCCAAGACGCTCATTTAACAGAAATGATTCTGTGTCACTAATCAGATGTTCTGGAACTTAAGGTGTGCCACCATTTGGCAACCTCCACCAAGGATAAGTGTAGGCCTCTTTATCTATATTGCATTGCTCTCCATCAATGGTTTAACAGGTGGGAAGTCTTCTGCTGTCCACTTCCCTCTCTCCTTCTTGCTTCCTTTGAAATAAACAGTCATCCAAAATGTGACTGTTTCTCTTCAGCCCCATTCTGAGGTCTGTGAAGCAGTAGCATAGCTGAATGCAGAACCTGCCACTGTCTGGCATGACCCATGCACTCTGGTTGTGTCACTTCTGGTGTGAGTATGAATATACGGTCAGGATTGTGGGAATGTTGTAGATACTAGGAGAGGATATATTGATTTAATAGTATCCTTCCTAACTCATGCTTGTGAGTCAGCAGCGGAATGCATTCCCCAATATCTAGCAGGAAGCTAGTTGGAAGATTCATTTGAATCTCTTTACTTAAGCAATCCAATCTGGCTTTGTTCAGATTGGAATATATTCCTGTCAAGACCCCTTTTATCCCTCCTAAAAAGAATAAAGACACAAGAAGCTTCTTTTAAAAGTAACAAGAAGTTTACTCACATTCAGTTCACAGTTGGATCCTTGAAGGCAGGCTTTAGCTTAGAGTTACAGAAGACGGTTTGAGTTCATCCCATATGGGAATGGGCCCATGTCCTGGTGGCCGAGAGCCAGCAGACAGCAAAATACATCAGTATCAAGAGAGCATAGCATCAAGAGGAAGAAGAAGAAGGGGGATGGCTGCATGACCAGCCCCTTTTATGGGATCTCCCAAGGTCACGCCCATCTACCTGGTCACATGTGACAGGAAGTCATCCTGGCTATGGAGTAACACCCCCCTGCGTGTCCACTCTGGGCAAACAGTAAGTGTTGTACTTGACTGCTTACGTCACATCCCACAAGGATGCCCATTGGTTCCAGGGATGGAATGGGGAATGAATAACAAGGCAGATTGGGGTGATTCAGGGATCATTCCTTCCCTCTTGGGTCAAAGTGTGCTGTCAATAAAGTCAGATCAAGGGCTTTATAAACTTTCCCAGTGCTTTTGTGGCTCTGTTGTTCTTTTTCTTTTCTGTGCTTATAGCTCTATGTTTCTCTTACGTCCACAGCCTTTGCAAGAATTGAGGCTGCCAAACAAAACACAAACCTGAGAGCTCTTCAGAGCTGTGCGGCCAACATTTTTGACAGCCTCATGTTGTAAGGCTTATTAGAGTCCTATAAGGTACATTGCAGGGCATAGGCAGTGGAAAGAAAAGGCTAGTTTGAAGCTGCACATCTTTTTTTTAAAATGAAGAAAAGAAAAACAGCAACAAACACACCCCTGTAAGGAATTATGAAGAAAACTGAAAACCTCTTCTTTACTCCACAAAAATCCCCTAGGCCAGTTTGGTGCTCCCACCAGTGTCTTTGCACTGTGCCAACACTGCCACCATCTTGCCTGTCTCCCTCCCGGTAAATAGTAGCTCACTGGTTGTGCCACTTCTGCACTGAGCTATGCTGATGGCGCACCTTAGATACACTTCATCAGCTCCTGTGGATGAACACGATAGGAGGAATTCAGCAGTGGTAGCTAAGCTGTGTTTTTTTTCCCACAGATGCCTGTCAACCATTATTGATCTTCCCCTTGAGGAATCCTTGATCACCTTGAGGTTCATTCACTTGAGTAAAAATTAAAAAGTGGACAATCAGCAATGGCCATTTCCACATCTATGGGCTGGATGCAGACCTCCCATTAAGGAAAGGACAAAAATCCAGAAGAGAAATAAAATCCTATTAGAGAAAGGAGGGCAGCAGTTTTTGCCAGTTTCCCTCTAACTCCTCTCGTCCCTCAGCACAACCTCCCACACTGTTCTGGAGCATCCCCAGAAGACATTTTTGGGCTCTGGATCCAATGATAGAATGGCAGCTTTCTAGATAAATGACATTATATCCCTTGCAAAATGCATGCTGGGCAAGTAACTAGATGCACATATTTGTTTTGTTCTAATAGGTTTGATCAAGTAGAACAACAATGATAATGCTGAGAGTAGTTTATAATTATAACTTGAAAGGACAATTTTATAACCCAAGAAGAGCTTCAGGGGCGTTCTACTCTGCATACGGCTTTCAGGACCGTGTTTAATGTGTTTGGGGCGTTCTGCTCCTTGTGAGCTTGCCAGATAATAAAATATTATGATATTACTTTAGGCTACTGTTGTGATTTATTGCTTTGACTCGTGATGCTAAACACAATCTGAGTACACAATGTATTTTGGGGATTGTGCAAAAAAAAAAGTTTTAATTTTATTTTTCTTAGAATTTTCCACTACAGAAGGAGGTCTACCATCAAATGTTCAGCACTAGGTCTTACAGTGGTAGCCATTTTTCTTTGCCCCTCTGTCACAATTATTATTACTATTACTATTACTATTATACCCCGCTCATCTGGCTGGGTTTCCCCAGCCATTCTGGGCAGCTTACAATACATATAAAAACATAGTAAAACCTCAAACATTAAAAACCTCCCAATAAAAGGCTGTCTGTAACCATGCACATTCCTTCATCTCCTCTCCTGGTTTTAAAATGGAATGTGTTGGATTTTTAAAGATTCCTAAAAACAAAGGGGGACGCGGGTGGCGCTGTGGGTAAAAGCCTCAGCGCCTAGGGCTTGCCGATCTAAAGGTCGGCGGTTTGAATCCCCGCGGCGGGGTGCGCTCCCGCTGCTCGGTCCCAGCGCCTGCCAACCTAGCAGTTCGAAAGCACCTCCGGGTGCAAGTAGATAAATAGGGACCGCTTTCTAGCGGGAAGGTAAACAGCGTTTCCGTGTGCGGCTCTGGCTCGCCAGAGCAGCAATGTCACGCTGGCCACGTGACCCGGAAGTGTCTCCGGACAGCGCTGGCCCCCGGCCTCTAGAGTGAGATGGGCGCACAACCCTAGAGTCTGTCAAGACTGGCCCGTACAGGCAGGGGTACCTTTACCTTTAAAAACAAAGGCCACACTGAAAGACCCAAAACTAAGTACAGTGGTACCTCGGGTTACATATGCTTCAGGTTACATACGCTTCAGGTTACAGACTCTGCTAACCCAGAAATATTACCTCGGGTTAAGAACTTTGCTTCAGGATGAGAACAGAAATCGGGTAGTGGTGGTGCGGCGGCAGCAGCAGCAGCAGCGGGAGGCCCCATTAGCTAAAGTGGTGCTTCAGGTTAAGAACAATTTCAGGTTAAGAACGGACCTCCAGAACGAATTAAGTGCTTAACCCTGTATATAGTTTTTAGTGGACTTTATATGTTTAGAATTGATCACCAGTGGTGATTGTGGAGGGTAAGTTTATCAGCGGCTACTAGCCATGATGGCTATAGCCTAGCTCCACTGTTCTTATGTACTCTAGTCTGTTACTCACCAAGCTCAGTCTCATCAGTTCCCTTTGTAGAAGCAGCACTCTCAAATTTCTGCTGGAGACAGCCTCCTTCTGTGATGTATGTATGTATTTTGGGGGTGGTCTTGGGCTACAGGGTGGGCAGTTTTTGGAAGTCTTTATAGGGGCTTGAACACCATTGTTCAGAGTCTCTCTTGTCTCTCTTGCAAGGAGAGGAGGGAACTCTGTTGCAACAGAAAAATAAAAATCTGCCTTGCTTTCACTGCATCCTGCTTCCATCCATTCATCTCTGACCGATCATGGACTTGAGGGACTCAGTCCCTTGGGCAGTTGGGCAGCAAAAGCCAACCCTCTTATTTTCTATAACACCTTCCACTGGAATACTATGGGACAATCCTGAATGTTTCCTTGACCTGTAAGCTCATTTTGTATACTTCTTTATCTTTAAATATATTAGACAGCCCTTCAGATAGAGAACCATCTTCTGTAAAGCAGGACAAGTGGCCATCCTATCTCTAGCCAATCCAGTTTATTCCCTTCGTAGTCTAGTTTGTTGTTAACAACTGATCCCATGCCATTATTATAGTTATGGGAGGTAGATGATATATTTGGGCTCCCTCCAAGCTCATGGCTTTATATCTGTAACTTCAGAGTTTGTACTAGTGGCCCAAGCTATCTCTTTGTTAAGATAATGACCCTAACCTAGCTTGTTTAGCAACCTTTTTTACATGTCAAGTGTTGGTCAGGCGCAGGTGTGTTGCCATAGCAACAACTAGCTAGTGGTGTTTCCCGAAGGAGTGGGCAGGCCTTCACTCCCTCACCTGGCTGGAGGCCATCATGCTAGAAGTTGCAGAGCTGTAGTCCAGGGTCAAGCCTTCTCAGTAGTGGCGCCCACCCTGTGGAACACCCTTCCATCAGATGTCAAACAACTATCTGACTTTTAGAAGACATCTGAAGGCAGCCTTTTTAGGGAAGTTTTTAATGTTTGATGGTTTATTGTGCTTTTAATTCTGTTGGGAGCCACCCAGAGTGGCTGGGGAAACCCAGCCAGATCAGCGGGGTATAAATAATAAGTTGTTGTTGTTGCTGCTGTTGCTGTTGTTGTTGTTGTTGTATCATCTGTGGCTCGGAAGACACTGACTTGCTCTTTGTGCGGAGTCCAAAGCTGAGGCTATCTGGAAACCTAATGAGGAATCTAGATCTGCTGGAGTGTTAATGCTGTGAGCCCTTCTATATTATGCTAATTTTTTATATATACAGTGGTACCTCGGGTTACATACACTTCAGGTTACATACGCTTCAGGTTACACACTCCGTTAACCCAGAAATAGTGCTTCAGGTTAAGAACTTTGCTTCAGGATGAGAACAGAAATCGTGCTCCGGCGGCACGGCGGCAGCAGGAGGCCCCATTAGCTAAAGTGGTGCTTCAGGTTAAGAAAAGTTTCAGGTTAAGAACGGACCTCCGGAACGAATTACCGGTAAGTACTTAACCCGAGGTACCACTGTACCACCATATATATCAAAAATGACACCACAGTCTTCACTGATCTTCATTCCAAGGAAGCCAAACTCAAGGTCAGTGCCAGCACTCCTGATGTCTCTCACCGCTTGGAGATTGGGGCGTACATAACATCCTTTCCCCTATAGGTGAGAGTGCTCAACTGGAGGGCTTTGGAAATCCAAACCCCACTGAGCTGCTCTGTCACAGCTGAAATCATTTCAGGTTTTGCCACTTGTTGGAAATTGGGTCAGTTTGATTTTAATCGGGGAGGAAACGACTTGGCCGGGAATTGCAGGATCAAGTTGTTGACTCTGGAAAGGAATTTGAGTTGCTCGGGAAAACGCACTGGAGGGCAGCACCGGATTTCCTTTCTCATTGAGCATACCTGCACGGACCGCATTTCGCAACCCATTTTCTTTCCGTCAATGGGAAGCGAATTAGCGCACTGAGCTTCTGGTCTGCAAATACATGTGTACTTTAATCTCTGATTATGCCGCAGTTCAACTGTTGTGTCAATGAGAAGCCTTGACTTTATGGTTAATATTTACCGTGGCCAATTCTGGTAAACACGGGGCCGAATGTAACATCCGCTTAGGACATCAAAGTTACATCAGGAGCATCATAATTACACAGTAACTGGTTTTTTTTCTCTCCAAACGATTGGAATTCATTGATACAGTCTTGTTTGTTAGAATGCCAAGGATATGCTCTGCATGGAGCCTGGGCTATGACCCATTTGCAATGGAATTTCAGCACTGCTGGTGACATGGGCTGTGCACAAATCATACACTTACTGCACACTATTTCCCCCAAAGAATCCTGGGGGGAAAGACTCTCCTCCCTGCAAGAGAGGGGAGTGGTTGTGGCCGGGAGCCGGACTCCGCCTCAAGCAGGGGGCGTTTGCCCCCTGCCTCCCACTCACCTGGCTGGCGCCCACGCCCTCGGTCAGGCACCCAACCAGGTGCCTTCAAGGGGGCGTGTACAGCAGCCTGAATTGCTGCGGCGCCAGCCTCCAGCCCTCACTTTTGTCGTCCCGTCTCGAGTCACCCACCCTCCACTCCCTTAGAGCAGGGTTTCCAGTTTTCTTTTGGCCTTGCTATGGACCTTAGGTTGGTCGCCCTGGTTGTCCGGGGGGCCTGGTAGGAATTTTTCCATTTGGCATTAGGCTTTTTGGTTTTTTTGCCTACCTCGTAGCAATCGTCACAACTTTCGTGGTATTGGTGGGTAGGTTAGGCATTGGAATAATGTGTTGTGGTGTTGAAGGGCTAGGTGTGGCCATCGCCTGCGCCTTCAATTTTTGGGTATTCTGTTAAAGGAATCCGGCGGTCGTGTATTCTGTCCGATGCCTGCTTGGCGGGAGGCCATGGCATGACTCTCGGTGACATCAAGGGAGAGCCTATAGTTGGATTAGCATCAACAGGCTCCACCTACTGGTGAATAAACCCCCTTTGTTTGTTTGTTTGTTTGTTTTTTAGACTCACCCCTCTCCAAGTGGGTGGAGTCAGGTGACGTAATCCAATGCCTAAGCCAATACCTTTTCACTTGCTGTAATCAATAAAGTTGTGGCCTTTTCTTGCCCATTAACCTTATATCACGTGTCCTTGTGTTTCATTCCACTGAATTCGGTTCCTCGAACCACAACTGCTTGCTGTTAAGGGTGCTGGGAATTGTAGCTCTGTGAAGGATAAACTACAGTCCTGGGGATTCTTTGGGGGAAGAATCTGTGCTTTAAATGTATGCAGTGTACAGTGGCGTAGCATGTGTTGGCAGTGCCCAGGGCAAGGCAAGGATTGTGCCCCCAACCTCTTGCATGCATTGTGCGAGAGGCAACAAGCGAACTTCACTGCACCCCTGAGGCAGCTGCTCCTCACAGAGGTTACCTACTGGTTGTCGCGTTGGCCCTCTCAGTTCAGCAAGCTCCCAATGGGAGCGGTGGCTGGTGCTCCTTTGTGGGCTTGCTGGTGCCCCATCATTGCTGGAGCTACAGCTGCAGCATGCCTAGGAGGAGGGCAGCAGAGAGCAGGCCAAGGCATCAAGCACAGCCCTTTCCCAACAGCCTCTCCTTTGCCACAGAGCACAAGAACGGGTGCCAGCGGATTCCGGGCAAGTGAGCTGCTCTCCTCTCTGTGCTCCCACTGTGGAGTATGCACCTTGCCCAATGACACACACTAGGAGGGAAGTACCATTGGAGAGCCAGTGTGGTGTAGTGGTTAAGAGCAGTGGACTCATAATCTGGTGAACCGGGTTCGCTTCCCCGCTCCTCTACATGCAGCTGCGGGGAGACCTTGGGCTAGTCACACTTCTTTGAAGTCTCTCAGCCCCACTCACCTCACAGAGTGTTTGTTGTGGGGGAGGAAGGGAAAGGAGAATGTTAGCAGCTTTGAGACTCCTTCGGGTAGTGATAAAGCGGAATATCAAATCCAAACTCTTCTTACCGGCACACGCTAGGAAAAGTCTGGGCTCTGGCCGGCAGAAGTTCTGCCCAGGGGCAGGTATCCCTTCGCCAGCCATGAGGAGGAGGCACTGCCACAGCCCTGAAGGCTCCAGAAGGTTGCAGCCGTGCCGTGGGGGTACTTTCAGAATTCTGTGCCTCGGGCCATGACCCCTTGCCCCCCCCCCTCACTACATTACTGGCTGTGTATTCCTCCCGAAGTCCCCCAAATAAGGACCCCCCAACTCTTCACCACCACAACCATCATATATTCTTATACTGCCTGCCTTCAGTTTTAGGCATTTTCCTGACCCTGGGTAAAGATCATAGATCGTGTGCTGCAGAAACCTGAATTCAGCAGTAATGGCAAGGAGCAGATAGGGTGAACTGTCTGCTTAAAAACACATTCCAGCACACATTGGAAGAAGGTAAGTCAAGTTATTCATTCCGTTGATGTAACCTGCTGATAAAAGGACACTAGTGGTGCAATCAGTTGAACCAGACAGTGTTAATTTAATTGATTCACAGCCCAATCCCATGTATGCACTCAGGAGTAAACACCGCTTGTTCCAAACAGAAGAAGACATCTTTACCCCAGTATGGCTCCCCTTTATCACATACACAGCCCAACAAGACAATGACAATAATCCACCAACAGCATACAAATCAATATGGCTAACCTGATCCAAAACAGACACCCACCCACCCCACTCACACACGAAAACAAAGATCGCCACAGCCAATCACAAACAACCACACCCTAGGCCAACCCCAACCTCTATCACCACCAAAGGAACACAAGTGAACAGCACAAGCAATGCTGACACCAAACCCTACATATATTAAGCATAATAGAAACATTGCCACCTGACCCCACCCCCACCCATCTTCCCCCCCCCCTCCACCCCTTTTTTTCCTCCCCCTAATGTCTCAACAAATGAAACGGATTTGTAAAAATGTTACATTGAAAAAATGCGAGGGACATTACACATACGTCTGTAAAACAAGAAAATCTTTAATAAAAATAAAATAATAACACCACTTGTTCCATTGGGTCACTTCCAGATAAATAGCATAGGATGGCAGCCATAGTCTCAAATCGGGCATAAGGAAACAAGGAATTGATGGTCTTGTGGAGGTCTCTTCTTTAGATGGAAATATGCATTTCAAAATGTGATGAGCCTTCTTGTGTCTGAGGGTCCTCCTGTTCATTCTGCTGAGTGAGGCCCTGGACCTCTGCCACAAAGTACTACCCTGAAAGCATCATGGGTCCCAGGAACAAAACCTTGCCCCATGAAATTCAGAAATCCCTTTTCTTAACCATCTTGCACTAATACAGACCATTTTTCTCTGACAGGTGATTTTATCTGAAGTTCACTTCATCCACCAGCCTCTATTGTATTTTGCTTGGCACTGTGCTTTTATAATGATATTGTAATTTTAAGCACTCACCCTGAGTGCAATCATTAGACAGGGTGGGGTACAAAATTTGATGTAAGTAAGTACATAAGTTAATAAATGGCTGGTTCTTTAACAGCATGGTGTCCCAAAATCAGATATAATGTGGAAAGTGCTTTGAATTTTGGTTGGATAATGTCCTAAATTCATGGCATTTCTCTTTTTAAAAAAATGAAAAACAAAACGAAAACATCCTGTTAAATAAGGGATTTTAAACTGTTGAACAAAAGCGTTTTTCTATGGAAGCAAATAATACAGACCTACTTTCTTATTCCTTGTCAGTTTAGATTTTGGGTTTTGGCTTGTTATTAGACTCGCTTTATCTACAGCATTAAAGCATATGACAAAGAAAAGCTGTCAGACTGAGAGGCCGGTGGCAAACTGCAGCTGATTCTGCAAAGTTGTCCTCATTTGACTGAACTTTCTGAGTGACATAACAGATTTAAACACTAGCCTCTTCACATGTGAAGAGACTTTCCCTTTTTTTTTCCTCCTTTCAATCTGGCCTCAGGGAAACGAGTTTGACAGTCTAAATTTAGCCTCCAGTGAAAGTTTATCCACATTTTTTTGAGAGAGAGAGAGATCACTACACAATTATGCACGTCTGTCTAATTGGCAGCCTCTACGCAAGAGAAATCCAAGCTTGGGAATGGCTGGGGTGGTTCAGGTCAAAGAGGGGGCTGGCAGAGCAAATTGTGAAGCTCTCACCAGCCTTATCCGCCCCTTACTTTCATAAACGCTGACCCCTAAATGTTCATAGCGGAACATGGCGTCTGAGGACACATAGCAAGCTACACCCCCTGGGAACTGCTTTGGAACATTCCAGGAGTAACAGAAATCAAACGTTTGGCGCTGGGAACGACAATGTACCCACAGTGGCAGGGGTGGTGAATGGATTGAATCTACTTCATTATAATTTGGAACTGGAAAAGATGGGAGCTGTAGAGTTTTGTTTTGTGCTTTTTTTAACCCCACCTTTCAAATACAAATAACGAAAAGCTTACAGGTCATGAAAATAAGGGGAGTGAAAATGGCCTTCAATGTCCAAGTGAAAGGGGGAGGGAATGTACCAGTTATTCTTAACTGCAGCCTGAAACTAGTTTGGTGCCCATTCTCTGGGGATGTTAGCTGAGGGGGTTGGAGTGTTTATTGTTCATTTAAGGCATTTACATACTGCTTTTAAGGCAAACGTCGCAAAGCAGTTTATATACAACAATGACTTTTTGCATGTGGCAGTGGGTGCAATATTTGACATGTTTGAGTTCATTTTTGTGAAGATCACCGCACCTCTTTCTTGCTGCCCATAGCCATAGCCACTTTGTGCTGACACCCACGAAACATATCAGAGTAAGAGTTTGGGGTGTCACATTTTTTAGCCCCCAAAAGTGCTGCATGCAATTGTTAAATGTTGGGAGGGAAGCAAATCTTAGAATCATAGAGTTGGAATAGACCACAAGGGCCATCGAGTCCAACCCCCTGCCAAGCAGGAAACACCATCAGAGCACTCCTGACATATGGTTGTCAAGCCTCTGCTTAAAGACCTCCAAAGAAGGAGACTCCACCACACTCCTTGGCAGCAAATTCCACTGTCGAGCAGCTCTTACTGTCAGGAAGTTCTTCCTAATGTTTAGGTGGAATCTTCTTTCTTGTAGTTTGGATCCATTGCTCCGTGTCCGCTTCTCTGGAGCAGCAGAAAACAACCTTTCTCCCTCCTCTATATATCTTCAGACCTATATATCTTCAGACCTCTATATCTTCAGACCTCGGCTTGAAAATAGCAGCCTATTGTTATTTGAAGATTCCCCAGTATCTTTCAAGAACGATCTTCTTCAGGTAATATACATATAATATATGTAAAATAGACATTACAGTAAATAACATGCCAGATTCTAAAACGATCAATACCTGCCTGTCCTTGCACAGAACAAGCTAGCACCCAACTACCCCCAGCAGCGAAGGGAGAAGAAGCTCGGACCATCTAAGCAGGAAGAGAATGAGTTGTGTGCTATAATTTGCTTGCTATCACCGCCTGCGGTATTGTTGCAGGGCAGTTTAGCTCTGTAAGAGAGCTTGGCTTCCTAGAGTGGCCAGCCAGGTTCGACTCCACAATTCTTGATTATGGACACCTTTGTCTGCCTTTATCAATTCCTCCGCAGGGGCATACAAAGAATGCTACCTTGGGTTGCATGCCATCCATTTGGTATCACCACCAAAAGCATGATACCAAAGGGAATGTTGGTGTGGAAGGATGTGTGGATCCAGAACTGACCTCCACAGTCACTTACAGTTGTTGTTTAGTTGTTTAGTCGTGTCCGACTCTTCGTGACCCCATGGACCAGAGTACGCTAGGCACCTCTGTCTTCCACTGCCTCCCGCAGTTTGATCAAATTCATGCTGGTAACTTCAAGAACACCATCCAACCATCTCATCCTCTGCCGTCCCCTTCTCCTTATGCCCTCCATCTTTCCCAACGGATCAGGGTCTTTTCCAGGGAGTCTTCTCTTCTCATGAGGTGGCCAAAGTATTGGAGCCTCAGCTTCACGATCTGTCCTTCCAGTGAGCACTCAGGGCTGATTTCCTTAAGAATGGATACGTTTGATCTTCTTGCAGTCCTTGGGACTCTCAAGAGTCTCCTCCAGCACCATAATTCAAAAGCATCAATTCTTCGGCGATCAGCCTTCTTTATGGTCCAGCTCTCACTTCCATACATCACTACTGGGAAAACCATAGCTTTTACTATACGGATCTTTGTTGGCAAGGTGATGTCTCTACTTTTTAAGATGCTGTCTAGGTTTGTCATTGCTTTTCTCCCAAGAAGCAGGCGTCTCTTAATTTCGTGGCTGCTGTCACCATCTGCAGTGATCATGGAGCCCAAGAAAGTGAAATCTCTTACTGCCTCCATTTCTTCCCCTTCTATTTGCCAGGAGGTGATGGGCCCAGTGGCCATGATCTTTGTTTTTTTGATGTTGAGCTTCAGACCATATTTTGCACTCGCCTCTTTCACCCTCAATAAAAGGTTCTTTAATTCCTCCTCACTTTCTGCCATCAAGGTTGTGTCATCTGCATATCTGAGGTTGTTGATATTTCTTCCGGCAATCTTAATTCCGGCTTCGGATTCATCCAGCCCAGCCTTTCGCATGATGAATTCTGCATATAAGTTAAATAAGCAGGGAGACAATATACACTCCTTTCCCAATTTCGAACCAATCAGTTCTTCCATGTCCACTTCTAACTGTAGCTTCTTGTCCCACATAGAGATTTCTCAGGAGACAGATGAGGTGATCAGGCACTCCCATTTCTTTAAGAACTTGCCATAGTTTGCTGTGGTCGACACAGTCAAAGGCTTTTGCATAGTCAATGAAGCAGAAGTAGATGTCTTTCTGGAAGTAAGTCTTTCTGGAAGTAGATGTCACTTACAGACTCATTGTTAAAACCGTGTTTATGGAAGACAATCTTACTCAGATACTAGTGGTCACCAAAGAAGAAGAAGAAGATGTTTTTATTGCTGGTAGAATTGAATCATGAGTGAGTCTGAAGCAACTGGAAGGCTGAATATGTGCCTAACTCAGCTTCTTGGTGAGAGATGCAATGCTGGGGGAATGGTGACCTGGTAAGAGCATGGAAATCATTCACAGGCACATACAGAGGGTGCATAAAGGTAAAGGGACCCCTGACAATTAGGTCCAGTCACGGACAACTCTGGGGTTTCGGCGCTCATCTCGCTTTATTGGCCAAGGGAGCCGGCGTACAGCTTCCGGGTCATGTGGCCAGCATGACCAAGCATGACTGCTTCTGGCGAACCAGAGCAGCGCACGGAAACGCTGTTCACCTTCCCGCCAGAGCGGTACCTATTTATCTACTTGCACTTTGACGTGCTTTCAAACTGCTAGGTTGGCAGGAGCAGGGACCGAGCAACGGGAGCTCACCCCATTGTGGGGATTCGAACCGCTGACCTTCTGATCGGCAAGTCCTAGGCTCTGTGGTTTAACCCACAGCGCCACCCACGTGGGTGCATAGCAGGTGGTAATATTGAGCTTTTCTGATGGGGAATTGTGCAGTTGCTTTGGGACAGAGAGGAAAAATCAGTAATGGCGCCACGTGCCTCGGTCAGATGGGGGAGGGTCTAGAGGAGGGGTGGTATGGAGAGGGGTGGGGTAGGCAATGTTATAAAAGGAAGGAGTAGACATCTGATATCTGTCACCCCTGCTCAGCCTCTCTGCAACCGAGATTTCATGCCAAGTCAGTCCTGCTCAATCCCTACTCAGTGCTATGTCAATCCACAATAAAA
Source organism: Podarcis muralis (assembly GCF_964188315.1). Classification (NCBI taxonomy): domain Eukaryota; kingdom Metazoa; phylum Chordata; class Lepidosauria; order Squamata; family Lacertidae; genus Podarcis; species Podarcis muralis. Next base: position 16,524,759 of record NC_135655.1, on the reverse strand, counting down.
CAATATTCAGTGGTTGCTGTGGATCATAGAATCATCATCATCATCATCATTTATTATTTATACCCCACCCATCAGGCTGAGTTTCCCCAGCCACTCTGGGCAGCTTCCAATCGAGTGTTAAAAACAATACAGCATTAAATATTAAAAACTTCCCTAAACAGGGCTGCTTTCAGATGTCTTTTAAAGATAAGATAGCTACTTATTTCCTTCACATCTGAAGTGAGGGCGTTCCACAGGGCGGGTGCCACTACCGAGAAGGTCCTCTGTCTGGTTCCCTGTAACCTCACTTCTCGCAATGAGGGAACTGCCAGAAGGCCCTCGGCGCTGGACCTCAGTGTCCGGGCTGAACGATGGGGGTTAGTGTAGAGTTGAAAGGGACATTTTTAAGGAATGGACATTTTTAAGGATTGTATGAAATGTATGTTTGTATGCGTGTATATTTGCAATATATGAGCATTAATGCTGAATTATTTTAACAATAAAAAAAATTCTTTCTTTTTTTAAAAAGAAAGGGACCCTGAGGATCATCTAGTCCAACCCCCTACAATGCAGGAATACGCAGCTGTCGCATATGGGGATCGAACCTTCAACTTTGGCATTATCAGCACCGCGCTCTAACCAACTGAGACGATCTAGTGATTATTACAGAGACCTGGGCAGGTGAGCTGAGAGGTCCCTGATTTTACCCATCCTTGCCCACCTGGGTATGCAGTGCAACATCTCACAGGCATCTGTTTGGCCACTGTGTGAGCACGATGCTGGACTAGGTCTTCTTACTCATAAGTGCATCATAAATACAAAGCATCATTATCAAACTCTCCTGGGAAATAAATCTATATCTCTATATGTGTTGTCCTCCATGATCACTGCAGATGGTGACAGCAGCCACGAAATTAAAAGATGCCTGGTTCTTGGGAGAAAAGCAATGACAAACCTAGACAGCATCTTAATAAGCAGAGACATCACCTTGCCAACAAAGGTCCGTATAGTTAAAGCTATGGTTTTGGAAGTGAGAGCTGGACCATAAAGAAAGCTGATCGCCGAAGAATTGATGCTTTTGAATTATGGTCTGGAGGAGACTCTTGAGAGTCCCATGGACTGCAAGAAGATCAAACCGATCCATTCTGAAGGAAATCAGCCCTGAGTGCTCACTGGAAGGACAGATCCTGAAGCTGAGGCTCCAATACTTTGGCCGCCTCATGAGAAGAGAAGACTCCCTGGAAAAGACCCCGATGTTGGGAAAGATTGAGGGCACAAGGAGAAGGGGACGACAGAGGACGAGATGGTTGGACAGTGTTCTCGAAGCTACCAGCATGAGTTTGACCCAACTGCGGGAGGCAATGGAGGACAGGGGTGCCTGGCGTGCTCTGGTCCATGGGGTCACGAAGAGTCAGACACGACTAAACGACTAAACAAGAAGAACAAAATATGTGTTGTCACCCATGCCATCTTAGCAATGAGTCGATTAGATTTCTGCATCTTCAAGCACTTAGACAGGTCTTATCCCAGCTAGCAATTTCAACGTTATAGAATAAGAAACCTTTGTCAAGCAACAGACGAGACGGGGTGACTAATCAGGAAACATCTGAAAAGGGACCATGGTGAAAACTTGATTTGCCGCGGTGTGGCAAACTTGGAAAATCTGCAGCAGGAACGGATGTCTCCCCCACCCCCCTCCTTCCCGCTCACCTCTTCAATCAATGCATGTACACACAGTTGCTTTTGGCACAGATTGCTTCGCTGCTGCTGCTGCTTTCGTGAAGTCAGTGAAGACCAAGTTAGATAATGAGCTGGCACGCGCTTCTGAAATGTTTACTGTGTTCCTTAAAGTAAAGGGACATGCTGCTTCTTAAACTAATTTGGGGCTTTGTTGATCACTTCTTTCTCTTCTCTCTCCCCCCCCCCTTATCCCTTGTATTTGGAATAAACAACAGTTAATGGTGCAGTGCTGGGTTGGAGGGGGGGACATAAAAAAAATACAACTGGAACATCAAGCATTTCCAGCTAAAGTGATGAGTGTATTTCTTTTCATAGGTCTCTACATTATGAATCTGAAGGCAGAAAAAGTGGGGCAAAAATGATGTGGTTTATAGACAGCCAATTTTTTTTTATTTTACCTAGTGTTGTGCTATGCTATAGGACAGGCACAGGCAAACTCCAGCCCTCCAGATGTTTGGGACTACAATTCCCATCATCCCTGACCACTGGTCCTGTTAGCTAGGGATGATGGGAATTGTCGTCCCAAACATCTGGAGGGCCGGAGTTTGCCTATGGCTGCTATAGAACAAATTTTTAAAGCTGCCATTTTGTGCCCTGATTTGAAATACAGTTCCAGGGTATTTTTTTGTTTCATCTCTCTTGCTGTCTCTCCATCTACGCTTAGTCCCGATGTTCTGGATTCTAGCTCCCATCACCCCCAGCCTGCATCGTCAATGGTTAGAGGTGATGGGAGCTTACCATGCTTCCTCCTCTGGGGTGTCATAAGGGTTAGAGTGCCTAACTAGAACCAGGAAGACCAGAGTTTGAATCCTCTCTCGGCCATGGAATTCACTGGGTGACCTTGAGCCAGTCAAGCTTTTTCAGCCTAACTTCACAGGGTTGTTTCGAGAATAAAATATGGGGGAGAAATGGAATCCTGTAGGCTACCTTGAGCTCTTTGGAGGAATGGCTGGATATACTGTAAACTGAATAAATAAACACACACACACACCCCTTATCTTTTCTTACGTTAAGTCCAGAATGGTTGGCTGATGTTTCCTCAATGGGAACTTTCAGGAGGTCCAAGAGAGGGCATGTATGATAGGCTCATGCTTTTGTGAGTATTTGCAAAAAAAAATCTCCAGCAACCAAGGTCAGATGGGAGGGAGCACCTCATCTCTCAGCATGCAGAGATCAAAACCAGAAATGATATGAGGGAAGTGTGGGCTTAAGGGAGAACAGCTGAAGATGTGACTGTAGGAAACGTCCCACATCATTTGATGCTTGCAACAGGAATACAGACAAGAAGGAGATGTCTCCCTCTACTTCAATGCTGCAGGCAGCCAAACGCAAGACAAGCTGTGAAAGAAGCTGGCAACTTCAGTCCCTAAGGAGAAAAAGGGAAGATTTCTGAAGTGGGAAAGATGCAATAGCATGCTCATGTGTTAATTGTGTGCAGAAGCCAGCTTAGGAGAAGGAAGGAGGAGGAGCCTAAGCACAAAGGCACTGTTTACTTCTGTGGGCCAAGGCAACAGGAAGGAAGGAGCCATGTTGCCTGGGGATGATGGGAGTTGTAGTCCAAAACATCTGGAGCGTGCAAGGTTGATGAAGGTTGCCCTAATTCAACCCAACCTTCTGGTCTCAACTCCTTATTTCCTCCACCAGTGGCAATACTCTGGGGCAATGGAAATAAGATTAACCTGACTGCTGAGCAACCAGCACAAAATGTAAATCCCCTCTCCGGTATTCTTCTGAATAAGGAATGACCGCTGGGAGGAGCGCAGAGAGAAGAAACGCTACGGTGCACCTATAGCAGCAAAACTGGATGCCTTCATCTTCCCCAGCTGCAATAAAACATGTCTCTCCTGTATTGGTCTCTACAGCCACAGCAGGTGCTGTAGCAATCCAGTGGTTTGACTTTACCCCCAAAGGCGCACTCATCCATTGTCTCCTGAGACAGATGGATGACAACAACTTCCGAAAAAGGCCTCCATCTTGAAATCTGAGCCACTACTTAAAGTGGCTGCTCTGGTCAGTGGCGTAGCGTGGGGGTGCAGGGGGGGCCGGGCACACCGGGCACAACATCTGGGGGTTAGGGTTATGGGGCGCAAATCCACGGGTTAGGGGGCGCAAATTACTTGCCTTGCCCCGGGTGATGACAACCCACGCTACGCCACTGGCTCTGGTTCATATGTCTAATGACAACCTGCCTCCTGAGATTATGCTGAGAAGCTTTCATTTTCTCTGGAAGCAAACCAGACACAGGGCCGTGGATAGAGGCAAGCTGTTCTCCTGTCTACAAGGCCTAGAGATTTGCCATAATACGATCACTCAGTGAAACTGCTTTGAGCAGGACTAAGATGTTTGAGGAGATTGGTGTGTACCTTAGGCATTCCTTTGGAAAGACAGGATAGCTTTATTTGATTTACTTATTTATAAAAGTATTCCCATACCGCCATATTGTATATGACAAAGAAACACTGCACGCCGTTAAAATCAGCACAAAATAATCATTAAAGTGGCTGTTATTCAAGAATGTTTTAAACCATCACAAACAGGTTTGCCGGTATATGAAAGACTTCAGGATATTCCTGTAAGCGAGGATGCGTGCCAAACCTCAGCCAGAGGAGTGTTCCACAGCCAGGGACCAACAACAGCTCAGGACCACAATACTGTACCTCAAGGACCACGTCTTCCCATATGAAACTACCCAAACCCTGAGATCATCTACTGAGGCCCTTCTTCATGTGCTGCCTCCTTAAGGGGTCCAGAGGGTGGCAACACGAGAACAGGCCTTCTCTGCAGTGGCTCCACGTCTATGGAATGCTCTCCCCAGGGAAGTTTGCCTGGCACTTTCATTATACACTTTTAGGCCCAGGCAAAAACATTCCTTTTTAACCCTTTGGTTGATCTTATTGACATCCAACACCATTTTAGAATGTGTTTCTTTTTTGGGTGGGTTATTGGGTTGTTGTTTTTGGTTTGATTATATATGTTGTTGTCTTGTTTGTGAACCACCCTGAGACCTCCGGGTATAGGCCAGTATATAAATTGAATAAATAATAATAACAATAATAGCAACACTGTGCCTGGTTTCTAGCTAGGGTCGCCACCCATCACTAGAAAAATGGGGTCGCCCCTTTGTGGACAAAAGTATCCCATTGAATGGGGCTTTTTTCCTGTATTCGAGCTTATCCGGTCCAAAATGGTGGCTGTTGGTGTGGTTGATGAGGAGTCCAGTCTGGCATGAACAACAATAGCACTACCTCCCTCACCCCATCCTTCCAGTGTTGTGTAATGGTTAAGAGCGGTAGTCTCGCAATCTGGTGAACCAGGTTTGCTTCCCCGCTCCTCCACATGCGGCTGCTGGGTGACCTTGGGCTAGTCATACTTCTCTGAAGTCTCTCAGCCTCACTCACCTCACAGAGTGTTTGTTGTGGGGGAGGAAGGGAAAGGAGAATGTTAGCCACTTTGAGACTCCTTCAGGTAGTGATAAAGCGGGATATCAAATCCAAACTCTGCTGCTGCTGCTGCTGCTGCTGCTGCTTCCTTCCCTCTTTGTCTCCCACTGCGTTGCCCCCTCCCCTGCCCCAACCTGATGTCTCCTTCCCCCTCCTTTGCGCTCAAGTCTCTTCCGCTGTCAGAAAAACAGAACACAAAAAAGAAAACAAAAGAAACAAAAGAAAAAGCACACGTCTACAAATAAAACCATATCATCATTCTAATCTAGTCATTACATACTTATACACATATTGACTTCCTTCCTTTGTTCTAAGACCTCAAAATTTTTGCTCTTACTAAATTGTTGTGTCTAATGTAGATTACTTCCATCTTTGTACTTTTTTACACCATTTTTCTTTTTCTTTAACCCTGTAAAGCATCATTCATTCCATACCGATATACTTACTCCAGAACTATGTTTTTTTCATATGTGCTCTTTAGCACATCCCCATTCTTTTAATAATTTCTGGTCCGATTGTCCCCTTATGAACGCTGTGAGGCTTGCCAGATTTATATATTCACAAAATTTAATTTGCCATTCTTTCATTGATGGAATTTTTCTCCCTTTCCAGTTTTTTTGCTATAAGCATTCTGGCAGCTGTCGTTGCATAAAGGAATACTTCCCTTTGATTGTCGGGAATATCGTTTGTGATTATACCTAAAAGGAATGCCTCCGGTTTTTTACTGAAAAAACTGACCATCTCTATGTGTGCTGAGGGGAAGAGCGGGGCTGGGATGGTGATGGAGGTGAGGGGCCAAATGCAGGGAACCCCCCTCCACAAAGGGGGGGGGGGATTTGGTGTCATGAGGGTGTGTGTGTGCCCCCCAATCCCAACCCACCCAACCTGTCCCATATTTTGCCCAACCAAAGGTGGCAAGCCTATTTCTAGCGGAGGCCAGTTGGCCCTCTGTATAGCCCAGGGGACAACTAGCAAGGCTCCTTCAGATGATCTCAGTCATCAAGCTGGGATATAAGGGTTCAGATGTTCCTTAAGGTACCCTCAACCCATGTTTGTTTTTAGGTCTTTGTATAGCAGTGCAAAATAGGGACACGGGTGGCGCTGTGGGTTAAACCACAGAGCCTAGGACTTGCCGATCAGAAGGTCGGCGGTTCGAATCCCCGTGACAGGGTGAGCTCCCATTGCTCGGTCCCTGCTCCTGCCAACCTAGCAGTTCGAAAGCATGTCAAAGTGCAAGTAGATAAATAGGTACCGCTCCGGCAGGAAGGTAAACGGCGTTTCCGTGCGCTGCTCTGGTTCACCAGAAGCGGCTTAGTCCTGCTGGCCACATGACCCAGAAGCTGTACGCCGGCTCCCTCGGCCAATAAAGCGAGATGAGCGCCGCAACCCCAGAATCGGCCACAACTGGACCTAATGGTCAGGGGTCCCTTTACCCTTTACCTTATATCAGTGCAGGAAACCTGAAGCTGGCCCAGTAGCGAATGAGCAGCCAGCGCTGATGTTTTAGCAGAGGTATCACATGCTGTTGGCTGGCTGCCCCCATTCTGCACTTAGCTGGAGGTTTCAAATAAATAAACTTGTGGCTTTCCTTCTCACCAACATTCTCATCAGTCATTGTTCAGAGATTTAAAAGGAACCCAACGGCTCAGTGGAGACATTGCTGTTTTCTCAGCGCAGTTGCATCATCTCACTCAGTGCTGCAGTTCGGAGTGTTTCTTAGATGTCAGTTGGATAAATGGGTCTTTTACCACGTGTGCCCATTTGTTAAGGTTCGAGTTTAGTTTTAAATGTATCTGCTGTTTGTGTTTTTAACTGCTTTTAACTATTTTGTGTGCAAATCGCCTTGAGATGGGTGTTCAGAAGGCAACTAATAAATCAATTGTAATACTGTAATAATAAATCAATTGTAATAATAATAATAATAATAATAATAATAATAATAATAATAATAATAATAATAATAATATAGACCATGGGCTGGCCATGACTGTGTTCACGCAAACTGCAATCACTGTGTACCACCTCTGAGTAGAAACACCAGGTCACACCCACAGTGTCCTGAACATACATTGCCTTTCTGTGGTCCTGGCAAATTTTCCAGCAGCAATTTGTCAAATTCTGTTGGGTGAGCACCACCAGCAAGATTAAAACAGCCCGACGTTTCCAAAATCACACACACCACACAAATATTCATATGTTTTGAGAATTCTCTCCAGAGGATTCAAGTCTGTATGGTGTTGGAAAACCTGAACCCAAGAAAGAGCTCAAGGAATCAGATAAAAGATACAGGAATGCTTAATGGAAATTTGCATTGCGTCCTTTCAATATCAGCTGGGAATCTCAAAATAGGGTTACGATCAGCTCCTAGCCAGCAGGCAGCTTGCCCTACTCCTTCTAAACATTCTGCGGTCTGTATCTAAAACACATGTAATTGTGTTTTAAGCACTTTCCTTCCAGAGCCAAAAATAATTAATCATCGGGGGTCTCTCTCCGTTGTAAGCTTTCCTTCAGGCTGCTGTAAAATATTGCTAATAATGTTTGAGTTAACAGCCTGATTTGAAGGTCATGTAAGGCTATTGCTGGGAGGATTAAAAGATTTGCTCTACTCCCAGTGTTCTTTTGTTCAAAAGAAACCAAAGAAATAAAAGCCAAACAAATAATAAATAAATAAATAAGGAATTATGCAGAAGCCAGGACAGAATAATGTGGGTTTAATGGACCAAAAAGAAAAAAAAAGGGTGGTGGTGATTTTTAAAAGATGCATCAAGCCTTTGAAGCAAACTTAAAAATTACTATAAAAGTTGCAAGCCATTGGGGGTTATGTAAGGAATTGTTTATTAGGGAAAACTGATAGTAAAATAGCCAGAGAAGATCTTCCTAATTCATGGTGAAAGATCTGGGTTACATCTGCAAATGAGACATTAGGAAATTGGGAGTATTCCATCCCATAAAGAATATTGGGCCTTCTTTGTAGTTTGCCTTCTCACATCCCTCAGCTTAGAACTCTGTCGCCATTGGGGACGTCTGAAGAAGACTGGGCCCTTTCCATAGAGCACAGCACAGGAGGTATTAACAATTTGGCTGCACCTGCTGGCGCTACTACAGCGACTATATAAGGACTCCGTTTCAGTCTGTTCCTTGGTGGAGAAACTTTAGAGCTCTGTGTTTCCCAGAGCATAACCTGAGACGTGTCTTATATGCAGTCCAAGCTGTGCCATGCCATGCCGTGCCACAGTGCGCTGCAGAGCACAACACATACTGATGATGCCATGCTCCAAATCCCAGGACGACAGCTCCCAGCAGTTTCATGTAGATGTAAAATAGCATAGAAGATAGAATTGACCTTTCTGGGACCTCAGAGCACTATAGCCATGGAGCTGAGCAGCAGTCTCCTAGTATAGGAATGTCCAACAGGTCGATCGTGATCTGGGAATCCCTGGAAGGTTTTGGTAGATCGCGGTCAATCGCTGGTTCCCTTTCCAGCCCCGGCCCCTCGTCTTGCCCCGCCCTCCATTGTTGCACGATCTGCAGAATGGAAGATGGAGTTTCCTCTGTCAGGCTGTTTGTTTCACCAGTGATCTTTTGTTGAGTGGCTGTTCCTCTTTCTCACCAAACCTCCCCCCCCCAAAAAAAACTAGGTTTTTCTCTCTTGGGAGTTGGCCACCCCTGTCCTAGTACTACTCTTTGCTGGCGACCCTGCATATAGGACAAGAAGCGCCGTGATACAGTACCTCCAGCTCCCCCCTCCTGGAGCTGCACCAGAAAAACATCGTGGTCAGCCATGTCTAAAGCTGCAGAGAAGTCAATGAGAACCAACAAGGTCACACTCTCCTGTCTCTCTCCTGATGAAGGTCATCAATCAGGGTGACCAATGTAGTTCAGGGCCAAAACCAGGCCTGAAACCAGACTATCAACATGAAATGAACTGCAATCGCTTGAACTCTTTTTTTAAAATTAAAAAAAATATTGAAAAAGCAATGTAAGATGGATGCAGACCTTTGGCCATACCCACAGATGTACCTCGGGTTAAGTACTTAATTCGTTCCGGAGGTCTGTTCTTAACCTGAAACTGTTCTTAACCTGAAGCACCACTTTAGCTAATGGGGCCTGCTGCCGTGCCGCCGAAGCACGATTTCTGTTCTCATCCTGAAGCAAAGTTCTTAACCCAAGGTACTATTTCTGGGTTAACTGAGTCTGTAACCTGAAGCGTATGTAACCTGAAGCATATGTAACCTGAGGTACCACTGTACAACAATGTAGAAGATAAAATAAATCCAAAGGCAGATGCTGTCCTTGCATCTGGCCCAAAGTATGATGACATTCTCTCTCCCGCTTAATTATTATTCCTGCATAACTCTCTGCATGAGGTTTGCCAGACCACTGAAGCTGAAGCTGTATTTAACCTCATAAGCAAGGAAGAGCAGCCACAATGCATACCCTCAAAGTGCCCCGATTTTCCAGCGACAGTCCCGGAATGATGAAAGCCATCCCGGTTTCTGATTTGATCCTGAAATGTGTAATCCTCTGTCAGCTGAAATCAATGGGTTATTGGCACACAGAATTTGGAAAGGCTCTTGCAGAACATTCACACTCTTAAGGCTGTAACCTTAAGCATATTTACCCAAAAGCAGCTCCTATCAGTCCAAGTAAACTTGGCTAGGCTCAGAATGCAAATAACACTTTTGAATGTTGCACAATGGGGAAAGCTACATAAAAGTCGGTGTTGTGCTGAAAATTTCTGCCTGCATATTTTTCTCTCTCTCTCTCAGCATCCTCCATAAATTAATGAGGAAAAGGGTAGTCAACTGTTATCAAAGGGGAGGGGGGAAATTCAGTGTTGTGTTTACTTTTCTTTTGCAGTCCCTGAGGAGATTTAGAATCACAGAATTGTAGAATTGGAAGGGACCATCTAAATGTGCCCTTTCATCCTGCAACCTTCCTGAAAACACAGCGGGTGGCGCTGTGGTCTAAACCACAGAGCCTAGGGCTTGCCTATCAGAAGGTTGGTGGTTCGAATCCCTGCGACAGGGTGAGCTCCTGTTGCTCGGTCCCTTCTCCTGCCAACCTAGCAGTTCAAAAGCACATCAAGTGCAAGTAGATAAATAGGTACCACTCTGGTGGGAAGGTAAACAGTGTTTCCGTGCGCTGCCCTGGTTCTCCAGAAGCGGTTTAGTCATGCTGGCCACATGACCCAGAAGCTGACTGTGGACAAACGCCAGCTCCCTCGGCCTATAGAGCAAGATGAGCGCTGCAACCCCAGAGTTGTCCGCGACTGGACCTAATGGTCAGGGGTACCTTTACCTTTACCTTTATCTAAATGTGCCCTTTTGTCCTTCCTGAAAACTCCACGACACCTTTGGATGAGCTTTCCTATGAGTGTAGAAAAATTGAGATAATGCCTATTATGTGCCTAACAGCTGTTGCTATTTTTAATGTGGAATCTGTGGCTTCCAGTGCTTCAGTGAAAACCCAGAGATAACTCCTCCAGCAGAGCTTCTGGTTTATCAGGTCAGGAAGTATGGGCAGTGTGAGAGGGCAAGAGAAATGTTTAATGGCATAGTAGACATATACACTGCTCATTACCATTTTACAACCCTGCACCCACTGAAATCATAAAGAAATTAGGGTGTGTTCTGTGAATGAGGCATACAAACAGAAGCCCTTAATGGGGGAATAAATTGTTCAAGTAATTGAAGAACAGGTTTCCTTACAGCAGTTGGTTGGTTGGTTGGTTGGTTGGTTGGTTGGTTGGTTGGTTGGTTGGTAGCTACTGCCAGGGGAAGGGGCAGGGTGGTTAAATAGGATCAGACTTGGTAGGAGGTAGGCACCTTTTGTGTGAAAGGAGGCTCCGAAGTCTTGCCTTTCACTGCCGTAGGACCTGTGGAGGCCAACCAGGGTATCCTACCTCTGGAGCCTTGAAGAGGAGTGGCTAAGGAAAGCCTCTCTCAACACCTGAACAGGTGGGATCACTAGGAAGGGCTAGTGGCATGACTAGCCTCAGGTTCAGGGACTAGGTCAGCTTGTTCCGTCAGTTGCATTGGGTTAATACATGAGCCCACACATCGTAAATTTATCATCCTCATCATTTATTATTTATTATTTATACCCCATCCATCTGGCTAGGTTTCCCCAGCCACTCTGGGCAGCTCCCAACAAAAGATGAAAAACACATTAAAGCATCAGACATTAAAAACTTCCCTAAACAAGGCTGCCTTCAGATGTCTTCTGAATGTCAGATAGTTGTTTATATCTTTGGCATCTGGTGGGAGGGCGTTCCACAGGGCAGATGCCACTACAGAGAAGGCCCTCTGCCTGGTTCCCCGTAACTTTGCTTCTCACAGTGAGGGAAGCACCAGAAGGCCCTTGGCGCTGGACCTCAGTGTCCGGGCCAAACAATGGGGGTGGAGACGCTCCTTCAGGTATACTGGGCCGAAGCCATTTAGGGCTTTAAAGGTCAGCACCAACACTTTGAATTGTGCTCAGAAACGTACTGGGAGCCAATGTAGGTCTTTCAAGACCAGTGTTATGTGGTCTCGGTGGCCGCTCCCAGTCACATATCCTGATGTGTTAAAATAGTTGATAAATTTTGGCCCTAGATCACCCGACTAGGTACCTTGCAGGATATTTCCTCTGCTAATACTACTTCCCCATCAGCATGTGTGTAACTGCAGGTCTCTATCAATCATGGAAATATATGCAGTCTTTGGTAACATGTCTTTATCATGAGCGTGAAGGCCTGGGACAGGACCAAGCCAGACCAAGCCAGACATGATGACGAAGGTGCCTGAATCCACTTTGGTTGCCCTATCTAATTTGCCCTTGTAAAAAGAAATTCTACAACACAGGCTCCTCTCTGGGTTCAGTGTAGAATCTGCCCCTCATAAATCAGCTTTCTACAGTGTCCTCTGCTTTGAGAGGAGCTGCTCTTGGTACTGAGTCCATACAGTAGTTCATATGAGGTTGAGTTGAGATCACCAAGGTCTGAGGTGACAGTTTGATGGAGCAATTCAAGGCCACAGTGATCGACTTAGCCTAAGTTGCCCTCGCTTGAGGTACTGTGAAAATCTGTCACATAGAGTACTTGCCTTACTGGATGCTTAGCTATGTGAATTGGTGTCCCAGGTTCACTTGGGTGGGTGGGGAGAGTCAGATCAGAGAAGGGAGGGCTTGAGCCAGTGCTGAGCCAGTAGAAAAGTAACATACTCTGGCTGTCTTCACATATGATCGCCACCCAAGTATATTGTACTTTCATGTTGTACTTCTTCCTTGAAGAAATTAGCTTTATTCAATTGTTGAGTTGCCACAGAAGCACACGTGCTGAACTTCCAGAGCCTTCCCAGAATAAGCACTGAATCTTAAATTAAATAGTTCTCTGTGGCATGATTGATGTGGCTCTTATCCACAAGGAGCTGAGCATTCAGTATTGTGGACCCTGTTTTGTGGAATTCCCTTCCAATTGAGGTCCAACAGGCCCTCTCCCTGTCAGATGTCCAATGCTTACTGATGTTTTGTTTTTTTATTGAACTCTGATTTCATAGTTTAAACTCATTTTTCGTCTCATTGTATTGGGTCTCTTATAAGAGGATGTGATTAAGTGGTATACAAATGGCTAAAATAAATAAATTCCTCAGATAGATATTGGTATAGGTATAGGAATATATAATTTTAAAAATTGGTCAACCAAATATAGGTCATTTGTTGTTGTTGTTTTGTTGTTTAGTCGTTTAGTCGTGTCCGACTCTTCGTGACCCCATGGACCAGAGCACGCCAGGCACTTCTGTCTTCCACTGCCTCCTGCAGTTTGGTCAAACTCATGCTGGTAGCTTCAAGAACACTGTCCAACCATCTCGTCCTCTGCCGTCCCCTTCTCCTTGTGCCCTCCATCTTTCCCAACATCAGGGTCTTTTCCAGGGAGTCTTCTCTTCTTATGTGGTGGCCAAAGTATTGGAGTCTCAGCTTCAGGATCTGTCCTTCCAGTGAGCACTCAGGGCTGATTTCCTTAAGAATGGATAGGTTTGATCTTCTTGCAGTCCACGGGACTCTCAAGAGTCTCCTCCAGCACCATAATTCAAAAGCATCAATTCTTCGGCAATCAGCCTTCTTTATGGTCCAGCTCTCACTTCCATACATCACTACTGGGAAAACCATAGCTTTAACCTGAAAAACATTATCATAGCACATATGACTAAAGCACTATAATACACACTTATTGTATACTACATATATGGTAAGGGTAGCCAACTGCTGAAATTCACTGCACTGACAAAGAGGGAAAGAGCAAAACCCTCTGTGCGATCAGAAAAACGTTGCTGTTCTCACCCCTGTTTTTGTGTGGTCCCTTTCTGATGCACTGCTTCCCACTTCTAGGCTGCCTTTGGAAGGATTCCTGTAAATGTGGGCTTACGTTAAGCATGGCATCAGAACTGATCTGTGGGCAGAAGCTGGAGGTGGGGAGAATGTACTGTGTCCAGTTCCCCAAATGCTTAAGTGGGTTAGGTACGAGATTCCCAGTAACAGCCAGTACATATATTCAGGCTCCTGGCATGTTAGAAGGATATTACATACAGGTCTTCAATTTCATCCCTGGAACTAGTACTGGAATTCTGCCAGGTCCATGTGATTCATAAAAATTCCCCTGTCAAATCAATGTGCCCTGGTGCTTTGATGCTTTGACTATGTTTCCTCAGAGTGTTGTTGCTGTTAAAGGTTCTGACCTGACCATTAACAAACATGGGCTGGAAACACATTGATTTGTAATCATCCGGACTAGAACTCAGGGACCTTTGGCCCAGGATTACAATTTTAAGAGCTGTTTTCATTATCTTTGGGTTTTTGGGGTTTTTTAGATATTCTAGCCTGCTGTGAATCTTAAGCAAGAGTAGAATAGATGCAAGAATGCTCAAGCCTTAAACTGGATCTTTTATTCCTGTCATTTTAGTATTCAATGCAATTTTGAAACAAGGCTTAGTGTACCAATACCATTTTTTTATAGTTTTGTCACAAAAACAGTTTCATTTCTAGAAGAGAGACCTGGAGACTTAAGGTTTTGTTATTTAGTCATTTAGTTGTGTCCAACTCTTCGTGACCCCATGGACCAGAGCACTCCAGGCACTTCTGTCTTCCACTCCCTCCCGCAGTTTGGCCAAACTCATGCTGGTAGCTTTGTGAACACTATCCAACCATCTCGTCCTCTGTCTGTCGTTCCCTTCTCCTTGTGCCCTCCATCTTTCCCAACATCAGGGTCTTTTCCAGGGAGTCTTCTCTTCTCATGAGGCGGCCAAAGTATTGGAGCCTCAGCTTCAGGATCTGTCCTTCCAGTGAGCACTGAGGGCTGATTTCCTTAAGAATGGATCAGTTTGATCTTCTTGCAGTCCATGGGACTCTCAAGAGTCTCCTCCAGCACCATAATTCAAAAGGAGACTTAAGGTAGTATTGTACTATCTCTCAAAGCATGTAGAATTGAGCTGCTGTTACAAGACTGCAGAAACAAGCACACTGTGGGCCACACAATGTCTCCAAACACAGCACCCCACCCTGGAAAACCTGTGTTTCCAATTTGTCTCTGGTTTGCAGTCTGAGGGCATTTCCAGACTGTTGCTGTTATTGGATTGGATCCAGTTGCAGACTGGCATATTCAGGTTGCACAATGGTAGTTGCTTGGGAGATCTTGTGCAACGAATGTGCTTCGCCGGAAGATCAGGCTTTTTGCAATGAAGAAAGTGATGGTGAAATGGACTGGAAAGTGTGGGATAACACCCGCTTTGACGCAATGCCATCTAACCTCCCTGAAAACGAGTCAGAACGAATGCTCATTAAATAGCCAATGTTGCTTCATCTCCCTGTTCATGAATGCTCGACAAATAGGTGGTCTGGAAGTGCCCTGACTTGCAGATGCCCCACTTGCACAGTCCCACCCACTGCTCAATACTGGATGGTTTTAAAAGAGGGTTAGGCAGCTTCACAGAGGACAAGGCTTTCAGGGGCTACTAGCCACAATGTTCGTCCTCTTTCACTGCGCAGCAATCCCTCTTGCTGTTCTGGCTTCTGGGATAGCAGCGCAAAGCCTCTTCAGGGCAGCAGGAAGAATGCTTCCCCTGCCCAAAGACTTGAATTGGTTCTCAGTCCCACAAGGATCTTCTGATAGAGTGGCCAGCAGGAAGGAGAACCATGTAGGGAAGAACTACACAGTTTTTGTGTTTTTTTTAAAAAGAGCCTGCATGGATTTGTCCTGTGTTTTACCGATAGATTTGACACGAAATCCTGATGCAGAGCTACATTTTCTATGATACATCACAATCCTGACTCCGATAGTGCTGAATGCAATGTTTATTAGTGAAACGCTATATTTTTATGACTCATGTCACAATAATCACTCTTAAATCTGGGTCAAATACTAAATGAACCATATTATAACTACTTAACTTCAAAATCTCTATGGAAAACAAAATAAGCCAAGATACTTAACCATACTTGAGCAGACTTGGCCTTTGCAAAATAAGCTTCATGCTTTGCCAAAAGGATTATTTTTGGAAAATCTCTCTCTTCCCCCCGCTCCCCTCCCCCAGTCCTCTAATGCAAGTATTTATTCGTTTATTCAAGAGAGGGTGGAAGGAAGCAGTTCCTCGAGCCTTGTTAAATCCCATGGCTATAATCCTAAATCCACTTTTGTGGGGTGCAATGACTTTGTTGGGACTACTTACAAGTAAGTGGCTTTAGGACCACAGCCAACTGGGATTTCCCTCACGGAGGATTTTGTTCACATTTCGCTTTCGGAGGAAAACTCCCTGAAATGTAAAGCAGGGTAGTTATGATGACAGACTGTTTGCTGAAACAAAAACACCTGGACACAGCAGATGAATTTCCAGGACATGTCTTCAAACGATGTCATGGGAGAAGCCATGTTGCTTTCAACTGTGTCCCCAAATGCATCATTGTAGCATGTCCCTATAGGACACTCATGGCAGCTATCCACTTAAATGGCGAGAAGCGAAAGTCTTGTATTCAAGGGCACCATGTTACATAACTTATGAGCCCCACAGAATCAAGCCAGCATCCTGCTCTCATTCTTACCTTTGGGAAGCCTGAAAGCAGGTCCTGGGCACAACAGCACTCTCCCCGCCTAGGATTCCCAACACCTGATAACCAAAGACATACTACATTTGATACTGGAGGTAGAACATACCCATCATAAAAAGGTAAAAGTACCCCTGCCCATACGGGCCAGTCTTGCCAGACTCTAGGGTTGTGCGCCCATCTCACTTAAGAGGCCGAGGGCCAGCGCTGTCCGGAGACACTTCCGGGTCACGTGGCCAGCGTGACAAAGCTGCATCTGGCGAGCCAGCGCAGCACACAGAAACGCCATTTACCTTCCCACCAGTAAGCGGTCCCTATTTATCTACTTGCACCCGAGGGTGCTTTCGAACTGCTAGGTTGGCAGGCGCTGGGACCGAACAACGGGAGCGCACCCCGCCGCGGGGATTCGAACCGCCGACCTTTCGATCGGCAAGCCCTAGCCGCTGAGGCTTTTACCCACAGCGCCACCCGCATCCCGTATACCCATCATAGTTAGTAACTATTAATATCCCTCTCCTCCGTGAATTTGACCAATCCTCTTTTTAAACCATCCAAGTTGGTGGCCATTGCTGCCTTTTGTGGGAGTGAATTCCATGGTTAAACTACATGTTGTATAAAGAAGCACTTCCTTTTGTCTATCCTGAATCTTCTAACATTTGGCTTCTTGGATGTCCATTAGTTCTCTTGTTATATGGGGGGGTGGGACGCGGGTGGCGCTGTGGTCTAAACCACAGAGCCTAGGGCTTGCCGATCGGAAGGTCGGCGGTTCGAATCCGCACGACGGGGTGAGCTCCCGTTGTCCGGTCCCAGCTCCTGCCCACCTAGCAGTTAAAAAGCATGTCAAGTGCAAGTAGATAAATAGGTACCACTCTGGTGGGAAGGTAAACGGTGTTTCCATGCGCTGCTCTGGTTCGCCAGAAACGGTTTAGTCATGCTGGCCACGTGACCCGGAAGCTGTCTGCGGACAAACACCAGCTCCCTTGGCCTATAAAGTGGGATGAGCACGCAACCCCAGAGTCGTCTGCGACTGGACCTAACAGTCAGGGGTACCTTTACCTTTACCTTATTGGGGGGACTTTTCTCTATCAATTTTCTCCACACCTTGCATAATTTATATACTTCTATCATGCCCCCTTGCTTACTTGCCTTTCTTTCTAAACTTAAAGGGCCCCAATGTTGCAATATTTCCTCCTAAGGGAGTTGCTCAAGGCCCTTGATATTGGCTGAAGAATTGCCAGCTGACTAGAAAGGGAAATTTGCCCAGTCTCCTCCTGACCTTTTAAAGGGGGTTGGATCAGCTGGAGATCTTTTTCTGTATGAAGCCAGAAACTGATAATTGCTGCAGACCCACTCAAGGGACTGCTTCATCGCTTGTCGCCCCTATTTGACATGGGGTTGACATGCCGTTTACCTCTTCTGACCCTAAGTTAGGAGGAAGGGCCTTGTCAACCACCACATTCCACCATTTAGTTTGACAGTAGCTATGTTCCTTAATGGGGACAACCTGTTAAGGTGGTCCACACACAGAGGCTAAGGTCTTTGGGGAGTTTCTAACTGGCACTTCTTAACAACAACTCATCTGTCGGAACGTTGGTTGTCTCCACCCCACCCCAGTCTGCTACTACCAGGAAGTGAATTGAATCATGCATCCTTCTAGATGTGTTGGGTGGATGACATTTTGCGACATCTTGTAGCTGACATGGCAACATTGCTGTTGTTTAGTTGTTTAGTCTGACTCTTCATGACCCCATGGACCAGAGCATGCCAGGCACTCCTGTCTTCCACTGCCTCCCGCAGTTTGGTCAAACTCATGCTGGTAGCTTCGGGAACACTGTCCAACCATCTTGTCCTCTGTCATCCCCTTCTCCTTGTGCCCTCAGTTTTCCCAACATCAGGGTCTTTTCCAAGGAGTCTTCTCTTCTCATGAGGTGGCCAAAGTATTGGAGCCTCAGCTTCAGGATCTGTCCTTCCAGTGAGCACTCAGGGCTGATTTCCTTAAGAATGGATAGGTTTGATCTTCTTGCAGTCCATGGGACTCTCAAGAGTCTCCTCCAGCACCATAATTCAAAAGCATCAATTCTTCGGCGATCAGCCTTCTTTATGGTCCAGCTCTCACTTCCATACATCACTACTGGGAAAACCATAGCTTGAACTATAAGGACCTTTGTTGGCAAGATGATGTCTCTGCTTTTTAAGATGCTGTCTAGGTTTGTCATTGCTTTTCTCCCAAGAAGCAGGCGTCTTTTAATTTCGTGACTGCTGTCACCATCTGCAGTGATCATGGAGCCCAAATCTCTCACTGCCTCCATTTCTTCCCCTCCTATTTGCCAGGAGGTGATGGGCCCAGTGGCATGGCAACAATAGTCCTGAGAAACTTCAAGTCAACTCTTGTCCTGCATGCATTGTTTCCCTAGGAAGCCTGTGCCATCAAAGATACTACAACTGGAACCAACTAGTTCTGGGGTAAGAGACTTCTGTGTTTCCTGGCTGAGTCCTAGCATCAAAAACAGGCTTGGAGGCTACACTCTGGTGGGCCCCTTTCCTCAAATAAATTGCTGTGTCACTTCAGGGTCAGGCCTCAAATATTTTTATCTCACAGGTGTTTGAACAGCATAACTTCTGGCTGGCCTACTGCCCTTCATTTATCAAAGGTTCCTAGTTATCCTGTTTGAAGTCCCTGAGGCAACCTCCTGTTGTATGTGGTTCCAGCATCACTTTGTTTGCTGTCTGGCTCTATAGATGTCTGGCACAGATTGCAGTTACGGTAGGCCTCACTCATTCTATAGATATATATCTATATATCTACACACACACACACACACACACACACACACACACACACACACATATATATATACACACACTCCTCATATGTGCATTAAGTTCCCCTATCATCGTGAACAATGAAGCCAAAACCCAAGAGTTTGCCATGAAAACTATTGTCTTTTCATATACTTCTGTTCCAAAAAAGAAAAGTTGCATGAGATTGTTGATTGATGAGTTTAAGATTTTATTTTATTTTAATGGATAACATTTCTTGACTTCGTAAGTTGAAGCAGTGAGACCTTACATTCATGCTTCATTATGGGTTGCAGGTTTAATGTAGATCCGTGAGGATCAACTAAATTTTAATCAGAGTAGACCTACTGAAACTCAGGGACTTGATTGTGTTAGGACTATTCATTTCAAGTATGGATCCAGTCTAAATACACACATCTTGAATTCTGAATATTTCCTGATGATTTGGGCATTTTTCTCCCTAACTGCAAAAATATGTGCATTGGCGTACAGTATAACCTTAATAAACAGCCACATATGATACCATAAAATAGTCTGATGTGATACTAAAACTAAGCAGGTCTATTTATGTAGCCCCGCAACTGATACAATCTGTGAAACTTTTGAATAATGACAGAAACAGCAGTAACAATGAGAATTAACTGTCTGATAAAGAGTTTGATATCATTCAAAAGCTTGCGCAATCGAACTAGTTGTGATTGATGCCAAAACCTTTCCCCTTTTAAAAAGAAAATTATACTAATTTAAATAAATGAGACTTCTCCAAAGTAAGCAATGTCTGGATTCTATTCATATTTACAGACAATGAAAACTAAATGAATAAATACATATTTTATTCATCTTTTTCATGAATTGCTGATCTTGATCTTGCACTGGTAAAGCACAGAACTGAGTAAGTATGAAGAAACTTAATTACTGGGAATGATCTCATCCTGGTGAAATATAGCCCAGAAAAAATTGATGTTATATTTCCTCCTTATATTTTTTTGCTTAACAGTGTACAGGAACTGGGAGAGAAGAGCAGCAACTGCCTAGGAAGGAAGGAAGGAAGGAAGGAAGGAAGGAAGGAAGGAAGGGAGAGAGAGAAAGAGAAAGAGAAAGAGAAAGAGAAAGAAAGAAAGAAAGAAAGAAAGAAAGAAAGAAAGAAAGAAAGAAAGAAAGAAAGAAAATAAGTAATGGGATAAACTTATAGGATAAGCATTGGGAGACTCCTGTTTAATTTCATGGTAATTGTGCTGTGGAGCTCCAGTGCTATTTAATAAATTCTGGGAGAAGTCACCCAGGGAATTGAAGCACCATATATACCAATGACACTCTATTCTAATTCTCCATTCCATCTGAATCAATGAAGGTAGCAGACATGCTGTCTGATGGCTGGAAGGAGCACCCATTCACATATGTGGTTCCCCATATGCAGAAGCCTCGCACAGCCCCTTAGCCAAATCAATGAAATCATTGCAAATGAGAGGTGATATGGTAGCCATCTTCAAATGTCTAATGAGCTGTCAGATGGAAGATGGAGCAAGCTTGCTTCCTGCTGCTCCAGATGGTAGGACCAAACCAGTAGATTCAAACTTCAAGGAAAGAGGTTCCGGCTAAATATGAGAAAGGACTTTCTGATGGTAACACCTGTTCAACAGCGGAATGAATGCCCTCAGAATCTGGTGGACTGTCGACTGCTCTTTGCTGAAAGAAAACTACATGAAAATGATGTATAGATGGTATATAACACCAGTACAGATAGGAAGAATGTATAAAACCGGCTCAAATATATGTTAGAAATGTAAGGAAAACTAAGAGACTTTTTACCATATGTGGTGGGATTGTAGTAAAATTAAAAAATATTGGGAAATGATATATAATGAGTTGAAGAAAATGTTCCAATTAACATTTGCAAAAAAAAACACCTGAAGCATTTTTGTTAGGAATTGTAGGGAACGACCTGCCAAGGAAATTGAAAAACATATTTATGTACGCGACAACGGCGGCAAGAGCACACGGATGGAAGAACAAAGAAATCTAGACTAAAGAACTGTGGCAAGAGAAACTGGTGCACTATGCGGAATTGGCGAAGTTGACACATAAACTATGTGATGAGGACAACTGTGACTTTGAAGAAGAATGGGAACCTTTAACAAAGTACTTAAAGAAACAACAAAATGAATTGGACTCCTTGGCAGGTTTTGAATAAACACTCACAAACTTTTTTATTGGTAACATATAGATAGATAAATTAAGGATCTTTACAATTTTTAATATGCAGAGAATAACATGTGCTGAAAAACCAGAGAGATGAGCTGAGGGAAATCTGGAGTGGGAGGGTGGGGGGGAGGGGAAAATGAGGAGAAAAAATGAGGATGATGTGTTTTTGATGAATTGTCATGTTGAAATTCCAAATAATTTAAAAAAAAAAAAGAATCTGGTGGATTGTCATGCATTTGAAGTTCTTAAACAGAAGCTGGATGGCCATCTGTCAGGGATTTCTTTAGCTGTGGTTCCTGCATTACAGAAGTTTGGACGAGATGACCCTTTGGGTCCCTTAAGCTCTACAATTCTATAACCCTGTGAATATCCATTTACTTTAATGAAACATTTTTGTGCTTAGTTTTATGCCTCCATGGGAAGAGTCCTTGTCAGAGGAGGACCTGGTCTGCCTCGAACGGAACCTTACCAGAGGAACAGGTAAGGTCCAGGTACCAGTAAGGCAGAACTAGAACCACCAGGTCTTACAGAACCCCAGC
The DNA here is from genome assembly GCF_964188315.1 of Podarcis muralis. NCBI lineage: Eukaryota > Metazoa > Chordata > Lepidosauria > Squamata > Lacertidae > Podarcis > Podarcis muralis. The sequence continues at coordinate 16,502,987 of NC_135655.1, read as the reverse complement.
TGCCATTGCCTCCCAAAGAAAGCCCAGATTCAGAGACTAAGATGGAAGCTGAGCCTCCTCCGAACTCAAGGGAGCACCAGCACATGAAGCTTCCAGATCAAACATCAGTCAGACATTGGAGTGCCTGCCTGAAGGCAAAAACCTTCTCAGGAGTAACAGGCTACTCATGAGAAGCTTCATCACATGTTGACTCAACTCCTTGGTTAGCTCAGGTGTCAAACAGCTGTTCCAAAGTGTGGTTTAGAAAGCTTCTGTCTTCAGTCCTTGTAGAAAGATGCCGGAACAACTCTTTGACGTCTCCTGCTCCCTTGTTGTGAGCCTGAATCCCTGGTGTGTATGTTGTGACCTCAGACTGTTACTGGTCTCCAGTTCTTTTTGACCCCGTGTGTGGGACCTTGGACTGCAGCTGGACTCTGCCTCTCTCATCAACCCTGGGTTGTATCCAAAAAGTAGCTCTCAGAATAAGCAGAACAGCTTCCACTTGCACCCCTTAAATCTCTTCTGGGGGTTCCCACAACCTTCTGGAGCACATCTGAGGGTGGTCCGGGGTGTGGACAGAGAGAGGAGAGGAGGAAAAGTCCCATTGCTCAAGCAAAAGAATACCAATCCCTTTGTGTGTTGCACAAGCGGGAGAATATTGCCCCCTGGGTGTATGGCCTGGGGCTGTTGGTGGTTTTCCTCTCTATCTGACTCCCCTAAGTTTGGCTGGAGACTGTGACCTGGACTTCCTCCTGGAATCGCCCTGTAAATGGACTCAGGCTACTGGCATCCTTGACCCTTGAAGCAGGATGCTTTGGTTGCTGTCCTGACAAGACGGTTAATGGATTTTTGACAGCATTTCTACATACCATCAAACGTGCAAGCCGTCATTTACTGTACTTACTGTAACCAGCTGTATGCTGGAGTCAGGAATGAAAGGTATGCTTGTTTAAGATAAGTTAGTTATATAGAATTGTACAGTTCAACCAGCAAGTTCAAAGCTCAGAGGAGGCAGAGGGCAGTTCAATGGGGCCAGAATTCCCTGTGCATTTTCAGCAGATCCATTTTATTACTGAAGATATTGTCGTCTCTGTAGGTTTCTCTCAGCTTAGGGCATTTTGCTAGAGATATTATTATTATTATTATTATTATTATTATTATTATTAATTTATCAGCTCTTGGGCAACTGAGAAAGAAAGTAACAGAAAATTAAGGTTGTAAAGCATTGTGCATGTGTCAAAGAATCCCCCAAGAATCCTGGGAACTGTAGTTTTCAAAGGGTGCTGGGAATTGTAGCGCTGTGGGGGGTAAAGCAGGAGAGAAAGAAAAACTGACTGAGTCACCAATTCATATTTGCAATGCATATATTTTTAAGATCGCAATCTGGATTTAAAATTGCAGGTAACGTCTTTTCTCTTCACGCTGAAACCTGATCAAAACTGGAAACGTTCTGAAGGAAAGAGAAGAGCATTTGCATTTAGATATATTCTTAAGTCTTATTTAAATATAAAAAGGTATCGATTAGATGTCTTATTCTGAAGCCTGCCTTGATGAGGACATGCAGTTCTTTTGTTAATTTTTTTGTCCTGTACAGGCTTAGAGTCAAGCAATGCTTACATGGGTCATTTTTAAAAATAAAAGAAACCATTTTGGAATCTAAAAGAGGCATCAGTGTGTGGTTTTGGAGCAGGAATGACGGACCTTTCATGCAACATGTGCAGTTCTTCCAGAACTAGCTGTTGTCAGGAATGGTCAACATGTGCTAGAAACTGTGCCCTAGGGGAACTCATCACTGCTTCAACACAGCTATAAAATGATAGAACATGCAGAGTAAGGGGGAAACAACCTGCCAAACACTTTCAACTCGCCAGAATACAGACTGCACCTGCACCGTATATGAATGCAACAACAAAAAGTTGTATTTTATGCATTATTTTCTGTTTTTGCTTTACAAGGCATCTCTTCATTCTCTTTCACAGAATAAAAACCATAGATCTACAAGGGAGTGTTAAAGGTTATCTGGCTTTAGGCTGCGTTATAAGGGGATTTGCTATGGTACGCTAAACATAGGACATGATCCAGCCAAACCTAAGGACTTTGATCCCATCCCAAGCTTAACTTCCCCATAGAAATCAATATTTAACTCTGGCTGGCCCATGTCCCTTGTACAGCTCCCTCCCTGACACAAACTTCTAGTGTGGCTTGTCCTCCTAACTCTAAACCATGGTTTAGTGTTACATGTGAATGGGGCCATTTTGTCAGGAGCTACTGGAGCTAGAACCAAATGCCTCTGAATGCTGCTGCCCCAGCTGCATCAAAACAAGTCTTCACTAAGAATGCAATGGGGCAAAGCATTGTTGCCCTGATGTGTCCCTTTGATGATCACCGGGGCGCCTTCCTGGAAGGTGTTCTGACAGTGTCAAAGGAACGTGCCAAAGAGCCTCAGTGGAGCTTGCGGAGGGTGGAAGGTGGCCTCGCTGAGCGTTGTGGTAGCGGCAGCAAACAATGATAAGGAAGGCAGTGGTGGGAGGGTGAGGGATTGCTGGCCAAGTGGCCCTGTGCAGGTTGGGAAGTGGCGTCTGTGCTGTGCATTGCGTGTGTGACATCATGCACACGCAATGCCACCCTCCAAATGTTGCATGCAACTCAGTGCCTCTGTTGTGTTCTTATGGCCTCGGTCCTGTATACCTGAAGGAGTATCTCCACCCCCATCGTTCTGCCTGGACACTGAGATCCAGTGCCAAGGGCCTTCTGGCAGTTCCCTCATTGTGAGAAGTGAGGTTACAGGGAAGAAGAAGAAGAGGAGTAGGAGGAGGAAGAGGAGGAAGAGGAGGAGTTTGGACTTGATATCCCACCTTTCACTCCCCTTAAGGACTCTCAAAGCGGCTAACATTCTCTTTTCCCTCCCTCACAACAAACACTCTGTGAGGTGAGTGAGGCTGAAAGACTTCAGAGAAGTGTGAGTAGCCCAAGGTCACCCAGCAGCTACATGTGGAGGAGCAGGGAAGCAAACCCGGTTCACCAGATTACGAATCCACCGTTCTTAACCACTACACCACACTGGAACCAGGCAGAGGGCCTTCTCAGTAGTGGCCCCGTGGAACGCCCTCCCATCAGATGTCAAGGAAATAAGCAGCTATCCTATTTTTAAAAGACATCTGAAGGCAGCCCTGTTTAGGGAAGTTTTTAATATTTAATGCTCTATTGTTTTTAAAACTTGATTGGGAGCCACCCAGAGTGGCTGGGAAAACTCAGCCAGATGGGAGGGGTATAAATAATATTTATTATTATTATTATTATTATTATTATTATTATTATTATTATTATTATTATTATTCCAGTGGTTAGTTAGATGCCTCTGAGAAGCACACAAGCACAACTGTACAATCGCGATCACCAGCAATTATCATTTTACGAGGTATTTTTTAGGAGGGCAGTAGGCTGTATGCTGAGACCCTTCTAATTCCTCGATCTGGGAAGTGTTAAAATCACAGGATTGAAGGTCTAATCAAGACATCGAGGCACTTTTCATCATGAACTGCAGTGCACAGAGTGGGGAAGATTAGCTCGCTTCAGCCAGGAACCTAATTAAAATCCCTCCCACGCTCCTATTAGCTTTAGAAAGAATCGTCCCAATGACACCAATGTAAGTTTTAATCCTGAAGCTAATAGCAACATGGGGTGAGCAAGTTTCATCAGGATTGCAGCTGGGATAGGAAGGGGCAAAGCAGGACATGCTGCCAGCAGTCAGCCAGGTTGGTCACTGTCTGAGGGCCTCTCTCTGGCCTGAGCCAGCCAGGCTTCCTGGATGCTTATCAGTGGACGTGCCAACTTTGAACAGGAGCCAAATTAACTACAAGATTCACACCTTTGTGAATTTTGTGGTGCAATTTTCCAACCTAGCAATGATTACCAACATGCATATGTTATGAGAAAGTGTGCCACAAAATGCATAAATTAGTGGAAATAGCATACTAAAATGTGTGGCTATAAGGAGGAAACCACATGCAAACAAAAAAAGAAGTGCATTTTTTAGTCAAAACTGCATTTAAAAATGTATTAAGAGAAATTCATTCTAAAATGCTGCTGCATTTTTGTGAGGGTTTTAAACACACACACACACACACACACACACACACACACACAAACTGATGTGGAAAATTGAATTTAAGATAGGGGGGTTGAGAAACTGAGAAATACCAAAAATGGCAGATTTATCCATTCCTACCTGCAAACCAGATGCTGTGCCACAGAGCTACACACTTTCCCCTTTAGGTAGGTGGCCAGGTAGCCAGCCCTGGTATAAGGCAGCTTCCGATACAGCCTATAGAATCTGACATTTCATCAGCGAAATATGACATCACATATAAAATGTCATAAAGTCATGAATAGATGTCAAGACAACTTAATCAACAGCTAATAATAATAATAATAATTTATTATTTATACCCTGCCCATCTGGCTGGATTTCCCCAGCCACTCTGGGCGGCTTCCAACAGAATATTAAAATACAATAGTCTATTATTAAAAGCTTCCCTAAACAGGGCTGCCTTCGGCTGTCTTCTGAAAGTCTGGTAGTTGTTTATATCTTTGACATCTGGTGGGAGGGCATTCCACAGGGCGGGTGCCACTACCAAGAAGGCCTACTTTCTGGTTCCCTGTAACTTGGCTTCTCGCAGCAAGGGAACTGCCAGAAGGCCCTCGGAGCTGGACCTCAGTGTCTGGGCAGAACGATGGGGGTGGAGACGCTCCTTCAGGTATACTGGGCCGAGGCCATTGAGGGCTTTAAAGGTCAGGACCAACACTTTGAATTGTGCTTGGAAACATACTGGGAGCCAATGTAGGTCTTTCAAGTGTTATGTGGTCTCGGCGGCCGCTCCCAGACACCAGTCTAGCTGCTGCATTCTGGATTAGCTGTAGTTTCCAGGTCACCTTCAAAGGTAGCCTCACACAGAGCGCATTGCAGTAGTCCAAGCGAGAGATAACTAGCCAACCACAGAATCATTGTAGAGTGAGCTTTGATGCAGTTTTGCCTTCCCCTTATTGACTTGGTTGGAGTTGTTTGTTGTTGATGTTGTTTTGGTTGTCCACTTCTGACCCAGAATGGCAGCAGCACTCCAGGGTCTCAGGCAGAGGTGACAACGTCTTAATGGAACATGGCAGGAAGTCCACTCAAGACCTTCTGCATTCAAAGTGTCTGCTGTACTACTGATCTTTGGCTTTGGATGGAAGAACTTTGTTTGAAAACCCTGCTCAGTCCTGAAGCTCCCCAGGTGGTCTTCAGCTGGTCATGGTCTCTCAATTTCACTTTCTCTTGACCTCATCTATTTTGCAGAGTTGTTGTCATAAGGGGAAGACCTCCATGTTTGCTGCACAGAGCTCATTGGAAGAATGGTAGAGGAATGAAGACTTGCTGCTTTTGTCTAGGATCCATTTCAGACATGCTTTTTCGCTGAGCCAGAACAGCCACTGTTTTCTTCTGCATTTAGCAGCACTTTCGAGCAGCTCAGTTCAACCACAATTTACACTGTGGTCGCCATTACTCAATACCAATGACATTTAGGTTTTCGAGGTCCTTCTTTCGAGTGGTAATGCTCGGCTTTAGCTAACCTAAAAAAAAAGAGCTTCAGGAAACACCAGTTGGTTGTGTACGAAGGGGTACACTAATAGGTTTCACCGCCAGCAGCGGAAAATTGTAAGAGGCACTTACATCTGACCAATGCCAAGATTAACGATTACCCACAATCCATGGAAACTCATCAAAGAACCAGCCCTCTATTCCTACCACACCAAGGGCTTCTAATTTATTTAAATGTGGAACTTCTCTGTTCATCCTCACTGCACTCTGTGTATGACCTTTGCTGGAGACATCAAGCAATGTGGCTTTCGAGCCAGAAAAATGGCACTCCAGTTCTTAGCACTTTTTACTTAGAAGTATGCCTGTTGCCTTTGTCCATGGAGTTTTCTTGGCAGGGATACTGGAGTGGCTTGCCGGTTCCTGCTCCAGGTGGATCACGTTTGGTCAAAACTCTCCACTATGAGCTGTCCATCTTGGGTGGCCCTGCACGGCATAGCTCATAGCTTCTCTGAGTTATTCAAGCCCCTTCGCCACGGCAAGGCAGTGATCCATGAACATGAGCCTGACCAAACTGCGGGAGGCAGTGGAAGACAGGAGTGCCTGGCGTGCTCTGGTCCATGGAGTCACGAAGAGTCGGACACGACTAAACGACTAAACAACAACTTAGAAGTAAACTCCCTTCTTTCAATATAACTCCCTTGCAAGTCAGTGTGTTTAGGGTTGTTTTAACTGTAGACATAATTTAGGGTTTAGAGATGCTTTAACTGTGGACACTGAGGGACAACAGCAGAGCTGTCACATTCCAAACTCCCACTTACTGACTTCCGAACAAAGCATCTTGCTCAGAAATGATCTAGATCAGTGTTTCCCAAACCTGGGTCTCCAGCCGTTTTTGAACTACAGCTCCCATAATTCCTGACCACTGATCCTGCTAGCTAGGGATAATGGGAGTTGTAGTCCAAAAACAGCCAGAAACCCAAGTTTGGGAAACCTGATCTAGAGTGGGGAGTGTGCAGTGGGGTGGCCAAGTTTGCCAATAATATTAAATGGAAGTCAGTGTCATGCAATAGAGGAAGCACTCACCACGACTTCATGACAAACCACCCGCTAGTGAGCTTCTGATATCAGCAGTGACTGTGGCTACATAACAGGTTGTTTTCACTCAGCATCATTTGCATGGCGAGAGGAAATCCAGATTGATTGATTGATTTAAGTGCAGCCTACATGTCGACGATGATGTGATGAGGAAGGTGTGAAAAATCTTGCTTGCATGAGCAGCATCGATTCCACAATACAGTGGTACCTCGGGTTACAGACGCTTCAGGTTACAGACGCTTCAGGTTACAGACTCTGCTAACCCAGAAATAGTACCTCCTGTTAAGAACTTTGCTTCAGGATGAGAACAGAAATCATGCGGCGGTGGCAGTGTGGCAGCAGCGGGAGGCCCCATTAAGTAAAGTGGTACCTCAGGTTAAGAACAGTTGCAGGTTAATAACGGACCTCCAGAACGAATTAAGTTCTTAACCTGAGGTACCACTGTAAATCATTGCTTGGAGGCACCTTACGAACCACCACATTGCCTTTGGCACCATAGATACCAAGGTGAGCACATGCATCCCAAAGAGGAAGGCTCTCAAGGATGTTCAGAGGACTTGGCAGCAAATGGGTTTTGAGGGACCATAGGGACATAGGAAGCTTCCATATATTGGAGCAGACCATTGGTCCATCTAGCTCAGTATTGTCTACAGTGGCTACCAGGGAGAAGAGTTGGTGGAAGAAGATTGGAAGAAATTTAAAGACTACCTACAGAAATATTGTAAAATTAATGAATGTTAGAATGATGTTGGATGAAAAGTTATGTGGTTTTTAGCTATAACGCTATAAGGAGTATGAAAAAAATGGACTATTAACAGACAAAAATTTAAGGTTACATTATTTTAAGATTAAAGATTAGGATAAACAAAGAGGGGAAGGATTTGCTGAACTAACAAATTGAACTGGAATACAAAAAGGGAGGTGTGAGGAGGTCCAGGAAATAAGCAAATGAAAGAAAGTGATGGAAAGATGGAATTGTTTTTTATCTATTTTTATTTTGTATTTTTCTTTTTTCATTTTGTAAAATTCTAATAAATATCTTTTTTTTAAAAAAAAAAAAAGTATTGTCTACAGTGGCAAGCAGAAGCTCTCCAGGGTTTCAGGTAGGGTTCTCTCCTAACCCTACCTGGAGATACCAGGTGTTGAATCTGGGACCTTCTGCATGCCAGTCAAGGTGCCCTACCACCAAGCTACAGCCCATTTCCACCTCATATTTGATGGGATTATCCTGGCAAAAGTCTGCCATACAACACAGTGCTGCTGTGCCAGTTCTAGCTAGGGCTAGTCACATTGATGTATGAGCAATTCATGCCTATGAAATGCAGCAGATGTTCACCCCTAGCATATCAAGGGAAGTGTGAAAAACCGTTCCACACATCAGATGGGCCTGTGTTGCGAAATGGGCATTTTTCTGCTTCGTGGCCTCCTCCTTCCATCCCAGAGTCGGGTCCAGTGTCAAAAATCACATCCCACTCTCCTTATCTATATGACAAACAAAGCCTGCAAAGGAAGCCAGTGTTCTTACCGCCACCAGCTTACACGACTTTTCAAGGGATTTGACAAATGCACGGAGGATAGATCTGTCGACGGTTATTGCATATAGACTTATCATGAGCTCAAAGATATTCTAGAGCTGGAAAAGGTTCAGAAAAGGCCAAGCAAAATGTGCGAGGAATTGGAGAAACTTCTCTATGAGGAAAGCTTACGGCGTATGGGGCTTTTTAGTTCTGAGGAAAGTGAGTAAGGGGGTACCGGGTAGGAGATTATAAGATTGTACATGGTGAAAGTAGATAAACAGATGTTTTTCTCCCTCATAGTGCTAGAATTCATGGACATCTATTGAAACCGACAGACGAGACAAAATACTTCTTCCCACAGCCCAAAGTTAAAGTATGATGTTTGCTCCCACAAGCTGTAGTTCTGACCACTGAGTTGGACGGCTTAAAAGAGAATTAGATGGATTCATTGATAGGTCTATCAACAGCTATTTTCCAGATAGGACTGAGGCACCGGATGGCTGGGTGGTCACCTGCTCTTGATGGGGTTACACTTCCTCTGAAGGAGCAGGTCCGTAGCTTGGAGAACAAGACCATTTGAGCATATTACAGTGGTACCTCAGGTTACAGACACTTCAGGTTACAGACGCTTAAGGTTACAGACTCCGCTAACCCAGAAATAGTACCTCGAGTTAAGAACTTTGCTTCAGGATAAGAACAGAAATCATGTGGCGGTGGCAGCAGCAGCAGGAGGCCCCATTAGGTAAAGTGGTACCTCAGGTTAAGAACAGACCTCTGGAATGAATTAAGTTCTTAATCATAGGTACCACTATACACCGATCCTGGTCTGACTGCACTGGCTACCGGTTAGTTTCCAGGCCCAATTCAAAGTGCTGAGCCTAAAATGGCTCAGGACCGCAGTACCTCAAGAACCACCTCTTTGCATATAAACCTACCCGGACCCTGAGATCACCTGCTGAGGTCCTCCTTCGTGTGCCTCTTCCTCGAGAGGTCCGGAGGGTGGTAACATGAGAACGGGCCTTCTCTGCAGTGGCTCCCCATCTGTGGAATGCTCTCCCCAGGGAAGTTCGCCTGGTGCCTTCATTATACATCTTTCTGCGTCAGGCAAAAGCATTTTTTTTTAACCAGGTCTTTGGTTGATCTGATTGACATCCTGTGCCCTTTTAAAATTTGGCTCTTTTTTGCAGGAGGGTTGTTATTGGGTTGTTGTTTTTATTTTGAATATATATATTGTGGTTTTTATGTTGATTCTTTCTGTGAACCACCCCAAGACCTCCGGGTATATGGTGGCATATTATTATTAATAATAATAATAATAATAATAATAATAATAATAATAATACAGTCATACCTCAGGTTACTGACGCTTCAGGTTGCTCATTTTCGGGTTGTGCACTGCACCGAACCCGGAAGTACCAGAACAGGTTACTTCCGGGTTTTGGCGCTCGCACATACGCACAAGCACTAAATTGTGCTTTGCGCATGCGCAGAAGTGCCAAATTGTGACCCATGCGTGTGCAGACGCAGGTTGCGAATGCTGCAGGTTGCGAACATGCCTCCCACACAGATCATGTTCGCAACCCAAGCATCCACTGTAATAAATAATAATAATAATAATATATCAATGCTCTTTTTTTCAGCCAGAGTGTGCTAGAGTGTAGACCCTGCACCTCTCCGGTGGGTGCCATTGCGGTCCAGCACTCCCCCTGCACGCTTCTTGCCTTTACATACATCTGAGAAGACCAAAACAAACATTTCAACTTCATGGTGAGTTCCGGCACCTATTTTTCTTGGGCGGGTGGGGGAGCAGTGGCTATTACCCACAATGCCTATGTTTTACCTACACCGCCAAAGGTGTTGTGCCTCTGAATCCTGGTTGCTGGGAATCAAGTGAGGAGAGCACTGTTACACTCTGGTCCTGTTTGGGGCTTCCTGTAAGCATCTGGTTGGACACTGTGAAAAGAGGGTGCTGGACCTGATTGAAGGAACCAACAGGGATCTTCTCATGTTCTCAGTTCTCCAAGTGCCAGTCCTTATGTAACAAAAATGACAGCATCCACACACAAGGGGGCATCAGTGGGCTCAAAACTTTGCAGAAATAATTTAAAATAAGTATTTACAGGGTTTGTGGGGAGCTCTCGGGATAAACCTGAAACAACAACCTGATGAAGACGAAGCATCCTTAGCAAGCACGGGATGCTGCTGTTGGAAGGGGTGGAACAGAAAAGATGGAAGGCTGGATGTAATGGAGTATCCTGGGAAAGGGTGTGGCTGGCTAGAACTCCGAATAGCAGAACTGCAGACTCAAGGCCCCCACTTGTTACAGGAAATTGTTTCCCGGTGGGCACCCGGAAGCCACAGCCAGAAACAGAATGCTAGATGGATGGAGGGATGATCCAGCAAAGAAATAACTATGCTCTTGTGTTTATTTTATGTTTGTTTATCTGTATAACTTATATCCCGCCATGTGACAGAACTGAGCCCTCAAGGTGGCTTGCAACAGTAAAACTGCAAAATACAATAAAACCATGCATAAAACCAGAAAGCAGTTAAACAGCGGGGGGGGGGGACTGAATACGGCTCAGGCACAAGATGTACTATTCTAAAAAATAATCCATTCCTCCGGAAAAACCTGGTGAAACCAAAAAGGGCCTTAGCTAACTTCCTCATGTTCTTCCAACCTGTTAAAATTAGCTGTAGGGGAAGCGTGTAATTAAGTTTAAGAAATATTTTCGGAGTCTAGAACACAAAGGCCCAACGAGGCATGTCTTTATTCACATCTTTAGTCCTGGGAAACAAATGTGTTCTTGGTGGATTTGTTGTTTGTTTCTATTGCTAAATTACCGGCATGGAGGGATGAGCCTGAGAAGGACCATGGCATGCTGGGAAGGGGCCCTTTTGTTGTTGTTTAGTCGTTTAGTCGTGTCCGACTCTTCGTGACCCCATGGACCAGAGCACGCCAGGCACTCCTGTCTTCCACTGCCTCCCGCAGTTTGGTCAAACTCATGCTGGTAGCTTCGAGTACACTGTCCAACCATCTCATCCTCTATCGTCCCCTTCTCCTTGTGCCCTCCATCTTTCCCAACATCAGGGTCTTTTCCAGGGAGTCTTCTCTTCTCATGAGGTGGCCAAAGTATTGGAGTCTCAGCTTCAGGATCTGTCCTTCCAGTGAGCACTCAGGACTGATTTCCTTAAGAATGGATCGGTTTGATCTTCTTGCAGTCCATGGGACTCTCAAGAGTCTCCTCCAGCACCATAATTCAAAAGCATCAATTCTTTGGCGATCAGCCTTCTTTATGGTCCAGCTCTCACTTTGATACTTCACTACTGGGAAAACCATGGCTTTAACTACACGGACCTTGAAGGGGCCTTTATCCCAATCCAAATCAGGGTCCCCTCACATCACTTGTGGACAATGGGAAACTTCTGCATGAGACCCCAGAGAGCCGCCAATGCCAGCTGGACAAATAGTCTGACCTGGTAGAAGGCAGCTTCCATTGACGCCCCTTGTTACAATGCGGGCTGCTCCAGTGTGTTTGAGCCAGGCTTCCACAGGAGAAGCTCCTTGAGGATGGTTGTCTCTGTTGCCACAACTTCTTTGGAATAGATTTGGCCTTCACATTATAACTGGAGGCAGCAAATTGATGAGGCTTCTGTCTCCTGCGGGTACTGAGTGCAAGCTGTCGAAGGAGGGGAAAAAATAGATGTTACTGCTGAGATATGAATTTTAAGAGAGACAAGTGTGAGCAAACAAAGCTGTCTCCTTAAACACTGCAGTAAGAATGTGCCAGAATGTCTGATGTTAAAATTAATGTGTTTAATAACAGGGAAGAGGGGTTTGGTTTTTTAACCCTTTCCTTGTCTGCAGAAGCTAAAGCTGCCAGACAGTTTATATGGCAGCAGAACCAAATGTTCTGAACTTCCCGGGCTGCAAGTTATGCAATTATCCAAACTAGAGCAAAAGAGCAAAATAACCTGATCAAGTAAAGAAATAGACCCTGTTCATTCCTGTGCATATAGTGTGGAGCAAGAACAAAGGATTCTGCATTACTGATTTGGACCACAATTCTCATTCCACCAGCTGTTTCCATGGAGGCACAACATTTAAATAGGATCTATGTCCATCAAAATGCAGTGAGCATAGGATCCGACTCTGGCTGCATACATACCATATACTTAAAGCACAAAGAATCCTGGAAACTATAGTTTACCACACACACACACACACACACACACACACACACACAAAGCTACATTTCCCAGCACCCTTAACAAGCTACAGTTCCCAGAATTCTTTGGGGGAAGTCATGTACTTTAAAGGTATGGTGTGTATGCAGCTTGTGCAGTCGAGTCCCACATTTCTTTCCTGGAACTCCTACACCCATTGAGATTAAATGAGTGTGTCCTATTCAAACAGAATACATCACATTGTAGGTGGCAGTAACATCATAGAGTCACAGAATCATAGGGTTGTAAAGGACTCCAAGAGTCATCTAGAGATCTCAACTAAGAGGCAAAGGAGGCACATTTGAAGGGTAGGATACCACTTCTGAATGCAAGTAAAGGTAAAGGTAAGGTAAAGGACTCCTGGATGGTTGAGTCCAGTCAAAGGTGACTATGAAGCTGCAAAGCTACTCTTGCTTTCAGGCTGAGAGAGCCAGCATTTGTTCACAGACACTTTTCCAGGCCATGTGGCCAGCATGACTGAACCGCTTCTGGCACAACGGGACACCATGACGGAAACCAGAGCACACAGAAACGCTGTTTACCTTCCCATCAGAGTGGTACCTATTTATCTACTTGCACTGGTGTGCTTTCGAACTGCTAGGTTGGCAGGAGCTGGGACAGAGCAATGGGAGCTCACAACCATCATGCGGATTCGAACCGCCGACCTTCCGATCGGCAATCCCCAGAGGATCAGTGGTTTAGATCACAGCGCCAATCGCATCCCATCTCCTTCCATGCCTCCAAATGCAAACCACCCAGCAAGCCTTGTTCTCAATATCCTTCCTTCACCTTGGCTAATGTGGTGCAAAGTTCTCATGCCCACAGGTCCTTAGATGGAGAAGAAGGAAGGTGCTCCCAGAGCATTTCCACCCAATTCTCTTAACCTATTTTCTACGTTCCTCCATTAGCTAGAATATAATCCAATTAACTGAGTTCTTTAGTGAAAATAGAAATGAAAAAAACCCTCCATGTACTCCACTTTAATAGATGGAAGGATGGAAGTGCCTATGAACCTGGCGGTGGACAGCATAGATGGGTAAGCATTGGAAGCATTGATCAGAAGCACATATTAAAATACTGGTATATTAGTACTGTTCCTACAGCGTTTGCACAGCATGGTTCTGCCTGCTGTGTGCACTGATTATTCTCATAATGTATCACTTGGGTTAGCTATTTATAAGTTGCATCACAGGAGCCTGGGTTGATTATGTAATTCCTTTGAAGCAACACTGTTTGTTGCCATGACTTAGAAATTGCAAACTGGTACATTTAGCACACCCGGGACAAACTTCTTGCTCCCCATTCCAGTGGTCTGTGATTAGCATGCTGGGTTTCTCGGTATCTCGAAGCCTGTTGTTTATTTTATAGTCTCATACAGTATACATTTTGCAAGCCTATAAGTGCAGCAAATATGTCTAAAATCTGCATTACCTTCCTTGCAACACCAAAAATGGTCTTGAATTCTCTGGATATGTATTTCTTATTTGCAAAGACATGTGGTAGCTCCAGTGCAATGTTTTGCATGGAGAAACTGTCAGAGTTGATCCCCAGCATCTCCAGGTAAGTCTGGGAGACTGGTGTGGAAATTTTGAGAGCTTCTGCTGATCAGAGTAAACCTGGGCTAGATGTACCAGTGGTCAGACTAGGTGTAAGTCTGTGTTTCCTGTGTTTCTACTTCCAGCTGCCTCTTTTGCAGATAGTGTCCTCTGGCGGGAAAACACTATCAAAATCATCACTATCCAACCATCTCGTCCTCTGTCGCTTCCGGGTGCCCACCGGGAAACAATTTCCTGTAACAAGTGGGGGTCTTCAGTCCGCAGTTCTGCTATTCAGAGTTCTAGCCAGCCACACCCTTTCCCAGGATACTCATGAGGTGGCCAAAGTACTGGAGCCTCAGCTTCACGATCTGTCCTTTTGAATTATGGTGCTGGAGACGACTCTTGAGAGTCCCATGGACTGCAAGAAGATCAAACGCATCCATTCTTAAGGAAATCAGCCCTGAGTGCTCACTGGAAGGACAGATCATGAAGCTGAGGCTCCAGTACTTTGGCCACCTCATGAGAAGAGAAGACTCCCTGGAAAAGACCCTGATATTGGGAAAGATGGAGGGCAGAAGGAGAAGGGGGCGACAGAGGACGAGATGGTTGGATAGTGTTTTCGAGGTTACCAGCATGAGTTTGACCAAACTGCGGGAAGTAGTGGAGGACAGATGTGCCTGGCGTGCTCTGGTCCATGGGGTCACGAAGAGTCGGACACGACTAAACGGCTAACAACAACAACAACCAACTTTCTGATGATTCCAAGTCCCCAAAAATAACATCTATTTCAGAAAGATCGCTTGTCATAGGCAACTGTCCTGATCTGCAAGAGGGAATTTTCCAGAACTTTTTCAGCCTAGGGAGATAAATTCAACTCCGTCCTCATTTAAAGGTGAACTTGCCAAATTCACATTTTCCAAAACAATTTGCCTACTGAAGCGCAACCGCCCTTCAAAATCCGCCTTCTCCGATTTTTGCAATTCAGTTCTCCAGCCAAGTAAGGAGTACAAAAACACATACGCTAAAGCAGGGCTTCCCAAACTGCAGCCCATGAGCTTCATTCAGATGATCTGTGGCTTTTCTGTGGATTTGCTGCTGAATATGGGAGACTGCAGATCCATCACACTGAATAACAAGCCCGGACACTGAGCTCCAGTTCCAAGGTTCCTCTGGCAGTTCCCTCATCGTGAGAAGTGACGTTACAGGGAACCAGGCAGAGGGCCTTCTCGGTAGTGGTGCCCGCCTGTCAGGCATCAGAGGATCCAATCCCCCATGGTAGGCTGCCAGGAATGGATAAGGACACTGACAAACTGGAACGTGTCCAGAGGAGGGCAACCAAAATGGTCAAAGGCCTGGAAACGATGCCTTATGAGGAACGGCTAAGAGAGCTGGGCATGTTTAGCCTGGAGAAGAGGAGGTTAAGGGGTGATATGATAGCCATGTTCAAATATATAAAAGGATGTCACATAGAGAAGGGAGAAAGGTTGTTTTCTGCTGCTCCAGAGAAGCGGACACGGAGCAATGGATCCAAACTACAAGAAAGAAGATTCCACCTAAACATTAGGAAGAACTTCCTGACAGTAAGAGCTGTTCGACAGTGGAATTTGCTGCCAAGGAGTGTGGTGGAGTCTCCTTCTTTGGAGGTCTTTAAGCAGAGGCTTGACAACCATATGTCAGGAGTGCTCTGATGGTGTTTCCTGCTTGGCAGGGGGTTGGACTCGATGGCCCTTGTGGTCTCTTCCAACTCTATAATTCTATGATTCTATGATAAGACAGGGAAAGTTCTTACCAATGCCTTTTATTCAATATTCACAGAGAGAGGCTTAGAAATGCAGCCTCTTGGAGAAATGGTGTTGCTCCAAGTGATTCTTCATTCCCTCCCTCTCTCCTATTATGTGTCATCGCTACAGGTGCTGAGATGTGTCCTCTGCCTCTGAGCTCTCTGCTCTCCTACTTTCAATGCCCACCAGGTTCTGGGAGCGATGGGTCTGGAATGCTTTCTAAAGACACTGAGACCATCAGCTGTCCCCTCCCCCCTCTGGTGCTTCTTCTTCCTCTTCTCCCATTATTTCCCAGCTTTTCCCCTCTTCTGCCTCTGAGCTGTAACCTCTCTCAAACCCCTGTTGTAATTCTGAACTGTCTCCTTCCTCTCTGAAAGGGTCAGGCTGGGGAGGAGGTCTCCACCATTCCACCTCTGCCCAGTACCTGACACTGCCCTATGGAATGCTCTCCCATCAGATACCAAAGAGAAAGGCAACTATATGACCTTCCATAGACATCTGAAGGCATCAGAAAGCTTTTAATGTCTGATGTATCATGTGTTGTTTTATACTCTGTTGGAAGCCACCCAGTCAAGCGGGCAGGGTACAAACAATAAGTGATTACTATTATTTGTATTGTTATTGTGTCTTTTGTTTCTTGTGTTGTATTTTATTGCGGTACAATTTGATGACTATCTCTCTACAACAAGCATGAAAATCATTAAGCTTAGAGACCATGGGACAAATGGAAGGAATCGTGGAACAAAGGGAAGTGTGGCTGAACCCTTAGACAGTAGAGATTTTCAAAGTGGTATATAAGTGCTTTTAAATAAATAAATAAACTGGGGTTTGAGATTTCGCCGGAAATAAATCTGTCCCATCATCTGTGCGATGGGCCCTCACCATCCACCTCTGAGATTCATCTGACCTTTAAAGAGTTTGATGTGCCTTTTTTTCACAAATGGCATTGAGCCTCAAGTGAGATGAGCTGTTAGGATTGCTGTTACCTTTAGCAGATCCCTTGAACAAAGAAGCTACTGTGTTGGTTTCAGCCTATTTATCAGCGTTATTGGACAACCACGTGATTTCTCTGTAAGCTGAGACCCAGATGCTCATTTGGGACTCAGGAGGCAGGACTTCCAGGAAATTTTGGTATGGCACTGAACTACGGACCTCCCCACAAAGCTACTTGACTGCCAATGCTGAAATCACTGAAATTAAATACCATTCATGTTACTTGCTATCCGTAGATCAGTTAGGGCCAAAGTAGATGAAGCTATGAAGATCTGGGACTGGATATCTTGCCTCCTTAAATATTGGTGGAAAGCAGCCATGGGGATCGTTTTAGAGGAGGTACGTGAAAATCCAGTTCAGGTCCACGGAGTCCATTCTTCTACAGTGGTACCTTGGTTCTCAGACTTAATCGGTTCCAGAAGTCCATTCCAAAACCAAAGCGTTCCAAAACCAAAGTGCACTTTCCCATAGAAAGTAATGCAAAACAGATTAATCCATTCCAGACTTTTAAAAACAACCCCTGAAACAGTAATTTAACATGAATTTTACTATCTAACAAGACCATTGATCCATAAAATTAAAGCAATAAACAATGTACTACTGTCACACAATCAATCAATCATAGCTGAACACAGTCACAAAAACAAAAAAAAGAGCTGCAAAAACAAAAACGCAAAATAAATAGCAAAAACAGACAGACCTCAGCGCAACATTCAAAATGGAAGTGTGGCACTCAAATCGTAAGCGTAACACTCAAAACAGAGCACGTTCAGCTTCCCAAAAAGGTTCGCAAACTGGAACACTTACTTCCAGGTTTGCAATGTTTGGATTCCAAGTTGTTTGAGTTCCAAGGTGTTTGAGAACTAAAGTACCACTTTATACCAGTATTCCCCAAAGTGGGTGATACTGCCTCCTGGGGGGCTGCTGGAACGATCCAGGGGGACAGTAGTAGCCCCAGGTGCAATTAGGGGTGTTGAATAAAAATAAGGAGGTGATGGAAGCATGAAGAAATTTTTGAAATATCATTCGTACATGTTTCATTTGTTGTGTAATGATGCTTGCTGCCAGGTTGGGCATCATTGCAGGTCAGCATCAATGCTTCCCCAGGATCTGGTGGCTGAGACCATATAACACTGGTCCTGAAAGACCTACATCGGCTCCCAGTATGTTTCTGAGCACAATTCAAAGTGTTGGTGCCAGCCTTTAAAGCCCTAAATAGCCTCTGCCCAGTATACCTGAAGGAGCATGTCTACCCCATCATTCTGCCCAGACACTAAGGTCCAGCTCTGAGGGCCTTCTGGTGGTTCCGTCACTGCGAGAAGTGAGGTTACAGGGAAGAAGGAGGAGGAGGAAGAGGAGAAGAAGAAGAAGAGGAGGAGGAGGAGGAGTTTGGACTTGATATCCCGCCTTTCACTCCCCTTAAGGACTCTCAAAGCGGCTAACAATCTCCTTTCCCTTCCTCCCTCACAACAAACACTCTGTGAGGTGAATGAGGCTGAGAAACTTCAGAGACGTGTGACTAGCCCAAGGTCACCCAGCAGCTGCATGTGGAGGAGCGGGGAAGCGAACCCAGCTCACCAGATTACGAATCCACCGTTCTTAACCACTACACCATGCTGAAACCAGGCAGAGGGCCTTCTCAGTAGTGGTCCTGTGGAACGCCCTCCCATCAGATGTCAAGGAAATAAACAACTATCTGACTTTCAGAAGACATCTGAGGGTAGCCCTGTTTAGGGAAGTTTTTAATGTTTGATGTTTTATTGTGTTTTTAATATCCTGTTGGAAGCCGCCTAGAGTGGCTGGGGAGGCCCAACCAGATGGATGGGGTATGAGTAACAAATTGTTGTTGTTGCTGTCGTCATCGTCATCATTGGCGTCGTCATCCCAGGGCCTAGTCCATCTTTTTGTCCAATTTTGAAAAAAGTGCTTGTACATGTTTCATCTGTTGCATAATGACGCTTACTGATGTAACATAGAGAACATAGAGAATGTTTAATAGGTTATTGCATTTTGGTGTTTTGTTGGAAGCCGCCCAGAGTGGCTGGAGAGGCCCAGCCAGATGGGCGGAGTATAAATAATAAATTATTATTATTATTATTATTATTATTATTATTATTATTATTATTAACACAAATTTGTCACTGCATCTTTCTGTTTGTTCACTTAAAGAACGTAGATTTCCAAAGGGCAAGGAGTATTTTCTTTTTCTGAAAAGGGGGTGGTAGGCCGAATAAGTTTAGAAACCTCTGCTCTGCATCCTTTTCCTAATGAAAATCTCTAAACCAGGGATGAGGAGCCTCTCATGCCCCAGATTTGTTGGACCACAGCTCCTATCAGGATGGTGGGTGCTGCCATCCCCTGAGTTCTGGATGGCCACAGGTTCCCCATCTCTGACCTAAACATAGCTGCTCTTTGCCCAATTATGGAAGATGCACATGTGCCTTTACAATTTGTGCGTCTGGCACAGTGCCTGTAATAAAGGAGCAGAATTCCAAACGGGTATCTGTCATTTCTCTCTCTTTTGCCTTGCAGTTCACATCTGCAGATAGTTTAGGACTCATTTTGCCATTACCCGGGAGTGTAAACTTTGATTTCACAGAAAGCATATTTGGGGTCTGGGACATCTCAGGAACCCATAAACAAGTTTCCGTAATTAGAACTCTTCCTCCTACAGGTCTCGAGTATAAATTTAGCCTTGCAAAAGCACTCAATGCCCCTCCAAACAATTTTTTTGTAAAAAAAGAAACTCTAATTGCCCGTGAGTTTAAAATGTATGTTTATAACAAGGTGAAGAACTGGAATTTTGTTTAAAATAGCTGTGTGAAGGTAAATCATGCCTCAAATGTAAATAGTGTATCCAATGGTAGTAATATTCAGAGGAAGCCTATTGAAATGAATAGATATGACTAACTTTAGCCCATTAATTTTAAAGGGCCTTAGGTAACTCTAACTATGTTTGCAAGGCAAAACACATCTCTTGAGTCATAGGAGCTCAGAAAGCTGCCTTACTGAGTCATACAGTTGGTCCATCCAGCTCAGTACTGTCCACACTGACTGGCAGTGACTGTCCAGAGTTTCAGACCAGGAGTCTTCACCAGCCCTGCCTGGAGCTGTCTGGGTTTGAACCCGGGGCCTTCTGCATGTAAACTGGATGCTCTACCCCTGAGCTCTGACCCTCCCCAATCCTGAAGGGCACAGAGGGTTGGAGGAGAGTTGCAGTGAAATGTGGCCGGGGGAGGAAGGGTTAAGCACCTCTGCCCCCCCCCCC
The DNA here is from genome assembly GCF_964188315.1 of Podarcis muralis. Classification (NCBI taxonomy): domain Eukaryota; kingdom Metazoa; phylum Chordata; class Lepidosauria; order Squamata; family Lacertidae; genus Podarcis; species Podarcis muralis. The sequence goes on along the minus strand of NC_135655.1, from coordinate 16,483,011 downwards.
CGGCTGGATTTCTGCTCCAAATGACCTCCTCCTAAAGCTGCTTTTCCCTTAATACATGCACTTGTATGTAATGCATAGTTTTGACCCTTATCTTGGCATCTTATTGATAGTTCAAAGAGAGCCTTCCTCCTGCCAAGAACAGCAATAAAACAGAGCCCATTCCCAGTCTATGTTACAGCCAACAAGTTGATTACACTGTTACTGGATAGCATCAGCTCTGGAGAATTAGGCAACTCTGGGAGGTGATGGTCTTTATTATATAGCGGTTAGTTCTCACTCTGCAGTCAGCCTGGTCAGCGTTTTCTCTTGATTGTTGGCTCTTCCCTTCTAACCGTTGAGAGAGAGAGAGACTGGTTCCTGGAGATTTGTAATGCAGACATCATAATGAGCATCAGGTTGGAACAGTGATGTTCTAGCCTTCCCCTTGAGTGTTGGGTCTGGGTTTAGCATATTTTAGTCACCCTCTTCTACATTTACAGGCTCAGCATTTGCACAATCCACATTTCAATTAAACGCCCCAGCAGTTTTATACCAGCACGTAAATCAGTCCTTTGGGAATTTTGCAAAGCTTTCAATCAATGTTTTTAAAAATGTGTTTGTCTCCCCACCACCACCACCATCCCCAAACATTTACTGTAATTTTTACTCCTTCCTCTTCTTCTTTCTTTCTTTTTCCTTTTTTTTCTGGACCAGAGTTTTGGCAGTGCAGAGAGGCAAGGGAAGCAATAGCAGCCTGGACTCATCAAATATATCTGAGGCCAGAATTGCCAGGTAGGGGAGCTAAGACTCCAATCCTAAGCAGAGAGTGAAGTGCATATGAGCAAGAGGTGTTTTGAACCTTTTCTCATAGCCTGTTGCCTGGTAGTGCAACTAGGAAGTCACTTTTCCTTCGTGGTGTAGTGGTTAGAGCAAAGACACCAACCGTTTTAGGCCCATAGGCGCATTTCAATGTTTTTTTCAGCAAGTGCTTTGGGTGCCTCTCCTTCTAGTAATTTCACTCTCCCCTCCACTGGGTAAACACCCTTTCCAACAAAGGCAGAGAAAGCATGCTCTCTCACACACACTTAGCTTTCCCAAGGGAAGTGGTTTAAAGTCAGATCTAGCTGAGTTAATCTGAGCCTTGGGAAAGCCCATTAAACTGAAAGAGGAAGTGGGAAAGAGTATCACTCTTGCAACTTCCACTTCAGCTCCACTGCATACAAAGGAGAAAAAGGGAAACTCTCTCATTATCTCATGATCCGGAGGGTAGTGGTCTTGGGCAGTGAGTGAGGATAAGGCTCAGAGGCTTCATAAGCACTAAGGGAAGATCTCAAGGAGACCATGGCACCGACACGCACCACATTGATGATCCCTGGAATAAAGGGTTGGACCAAGACCTGGGAGGTAAAGGTAAAGGGACCCCTGACCATTAGGTCCAGTCGTGACTGACTCTGGGGTTGCGGCGCTCATCTCACTTTATTGGCCGAGGGAGCCGGTGTACAGCTTCCGGGTCATGTGGCCAGCATGACTAAGCTGCTTCTGGCAAACCAGAAGAGTGCAGGGAAACGCCCTTTACCTTCCCGCCAGAGCGGTACCTATTTATCTACTTGCACTTTGACATGCTTTCGAACAGCTAGGTTGGCAGGAGCAGGGCCCGAGCAACGGGAGCTCACCCCGTCGTGGGGATTCAAACCGCCAACCTTCTGATCGGCAAGTCCTAGGCTCTGTGGTTTAACCCACATCCCCTGGGAGACCAGGATTCAAAACCCCACCCAGCCACCAAGATCACTGGGTGACCTTGGGCCAGTCAAGCTCTTTCAGCCTGGTAGAAAGCAGAAAGAGTCGGCAGGGGCGGTTCCACTACAGAAGCAGTTTTAGTTTAGATGACACCAAATTGGGGGGGGGGGCATTGTAGCTAATGCTGCAGAAGACAGAATCTGAATTCAAAATGACCTTAACAGATTGGACAACTGGGCCCAACCTAACAAAATGAATTTCAGTAGGGGTAAATGTAGGGTTCTGCACTTGGGCAGGAAAAACCAGATGCATAAATATACGATGGGGAACAGTAGTACATGTGAAGAGGATATAGGGGTCTAGTGGACCACAAGCTGAACATGAATCAACAGTGTGATGCAGCAGCAAAAAAAGCTAATGTTATTCCAGGCTGAATCAACAGAAGTATGGTGTCCAGATCAAGGGAAGCCACAATCCCGCTCTATTCTGCCTTGGTCAGACCACACCTGGAATCCTGTGTGCAATTCTGGGCGCCACAGTTTAAGAAGGATGTTGACAAGCTGGAACGTGTGCAGAGGAGGGCAACCAAGCTTATGAGGAATGGTCAAGGGTCTGGAAACCAAGCTTATGAGGAATGGTTGAAGGAGCTGGGTATGTTTAGCCTGGAAAAGAGGAGAGGAGATAATGATAGCCATCTTCAAACATCTCAAGGGCTGTCATGTGGAAGAGGGAGCAAGCTTGTTTTCTCCTGCTCTGAAGGGTAGGACTCAAACCAATGGATTCAAGTTGCAAGAAAAGAGATTCTGATTAAACATCAGGAAGAACTCTCTGACAAGTAAGAGCTGTTTGACAGTGGGATGGACTCCCTTGGGAGGTGATGAACCCTCCTTAATTGGAGGTTTTTAAGCAGAGGCTGGATGGCCATCTGTCCTGGGAGCTTTTGCTGAGATTCCTGCATTGCAGAGGGTTGGACTAGATGACCCTTGGGGTCCCTTCCATGTCTACAATTCTATTATTCTATTACCACTTTAGCCACACCGAGTGCTGCAGGGGGCGTCACAACAATGCTGTGGAACGAGGGAGAGAGAAGGGTGGGCACTGAAATTTAGCATTGCACAGCGTGCCACTGAAATTTGAGAGTCCGCCTTAGGCCACGAGATCCCTTGCTATCTGCAAAGGGACAGCTGCATTTGAGCATGCATAGGCACTCTCTAGGGATGCGGGTGGCGCTGTGGGTTAAACCACAGGGCCTAGGACTTGCCGATCAGAAGGTCGGCGGTTCGAATCCCCTTGACGGGGTGAGCTCCCGTTGCTTGGTCCCTGCTCCTGCCAACCTAGCAGTTCGAAAGCACATCAAAGTGCAAGTAGATAAATAGGTACCGCTCTGGTGGGAAGGTAAACGGCATTTCCATGCGCTGCTCTGGTTCGCCAGAAGCGGCTTAGTCATGCTGGCCACATGACCCGGAAGCTGTATGCTGGCTCCCATGGCCAATAAATCAAGGTGAGCGCCACAACCCCAGAGTCGGCCACGACTGGACCTAATGGTCAGGGATCCCTTTACCTTTTAGGCACTCTATGCAGATGGGGCCAACCTCCAATTGCACAGTGGTCCCAGTTGCACGGAATGCCTTTCTACGAGTTGGGAGGCGGGCTGGGGTCCCTCATCTTCCCACTTCTGCAACGGAGAAGAAACCGGCCCGGCAGCTGCAGCAGCAGGGACCAAGGGCCGCGCTTGCCTTGGCGCGGATCGGCTCATCACCGTCTCCGCTGCTGGAGCGCGCCGCGAGTTATCGGCGAGGCCGGCTCCGCCTCCGCCTCGACGGCAGCATCAGTATTCCAGAGCCATTGGCAGCCAGACGCGCTCCGGCTGGGAGCCGCCGCTGTCCTCGCGTGAACCCGGCTCCTTGGCTGCCGCAGAGGGAGCCGGGGGCGCGCAAGGCTAAGGCTGAGCGAGCGAGAGAGAGAGAGAGAGAATGAGAGAGAGAGGCGGGCAGATTGATAGACGCCCCCTCCCTCCGCTAGAGGCAAAAGAGATGCTGCAATCCTGTCCCTCCCCCTCCCCACACCAGGTTTGTAGGAGGGGGGCGAAGGGGAGGGCGCCCCCCAAATAACCGTCCGCAGACAGAGAGGGAGACGGGAAAGGTAAGATTCGGAACGCAGAAAAAGGAAACCAAGGGAAAGAAACCCCCCCACAAGGGGGGGGCACCAGTAAGGGGGAGATGGGGGTGGAAGACGGCAGTATATGGAGGGGAGCCCGATCCTGCGCTGGTTTACTGGGAAGTAAGCCTCGTTGACTGACTGGGCTGGACTGGGATGGGATGGGGGGGGGGCGCTTCCAGAGGTTTGGGCCTCCTACTCCCCTCAGGCCAGCCGACGACAGGGCCGATAGGGATTGCAGTGCCCAACCTCTAGAGGGAGCCAGGCTGCCGAAGGCAGATTCTTGGTAGATATGCCCAGGAAGTCCTGGTTATTATATGCGGTGGCAGTCGTGGCTCTGCTCAGCCATCGCGGAAGGGGGTGGGGGGGGAGGAAGAGAGGACTGGCAAAGTCCAGGGCCCCCTCCCTTCTCCAGGGAGGCTTCGCAGGCCTCGTTGACCTCTGGGGAGCCGAGGAGGCCCCGTCGTGTGAGTGACCCTGGATGGGGATACAAGCTTTAAAGGCGAGGGGAGAGGAGGAGGAGGTGGTGGGGTGGTGGGGTGGAGCGATTACTTCCTTCCTCACCGCCCCCCCCCCAAACGACATCCACCCCTTCCCCGCAGCTGCTCGTTTATTCTCCACCCCCACCCTACCCGTAAAGTTAGCCACGACCTCGGTCACTGTCCTTCTGCTTGCAGGTAGAAAACAGAAACCGACCCGAGGAGGGCATTGAGACCAGACAAAAAAGAGCAGCAACGTGCCCAGCTGCTGCTGCTGTTGTTTTTGTTGTTGTGCTCGTGTGTTTTGCTTCCACTTTGGGTGTAGGGTGAGAGGGGAGGTTAGTGGCCGAAGGTGTCCTCCGCGGAGCTTGTTTTGACATGTTCCGTGCCAGTCCCCTGAGCCTCGTGCGTCAACGAGGAGAGATCCTGCCGTACTCTGGGGGGGCCAAGGTGTAATTATTATCGAATAAGCTTATCTGCGAACAGCCCCACAAGCAAATGAAAGGGCGCGTTGGAGAGGGGTGGAAAGGGGGGAATAGCAAGCCTCGGTCTTGCTCTGCCAGCCAGCAGCTGGCCTCTTCTCAAAAGCTGTCGTCATTATTATCAATATTATTACTTCCCTGCAATGGCGCTTTCCAAAGTTACATAAGCGGAAGGCAGATGCCTGCCCCGGGGAGCTTACAGTCTCGAATTTCGAGGAGGAGGACAGCAGAGTTAAGGAAAGGGATGCGATGGGGGGACGCTGGTTTGCAGTGCTGGTTGGTTGGTTGATTGATAGATAGATAGATTGATTGATTGATTGATTGATTGATATTGTTTTTAAATATTCCTTGACGGGCTAGCTCCTTCATCGTTTTGCAGACTCCCGCTTGTTTTCACCTTACACCGAAAGATCATAGAATCGTAGAGTTGGAAGGCACCCGGGGGTCATCTAGTCCAACCCCCTGCAATGCAGGCATCTCATCGAAAGCATCCATGACAGATGGCAATCGAGCCTCTGCTTAAAAACCTCCAAGGAAGGAGAGCCCACAGCCTCCCGAGGGAGACCGTTCCACTGACGAACAACTCTTACAGTCAGAAAGATTAAACACCCTAAAAGTACCAAGTCATGGCGACCTCTTTCCAATACCCCCTGAGCCATGGGCGTAGCGGGGGAAGGGGGGCGGGCAGCGGCCCGGTCTAAAGCAAGTAAATAAATAGAAATACAGCTCGGTTCTGCCTTCCCTCCCCCAACATAAATCCTGGCTGCATGCCCTGAGCAAGTGAAATTGGCCGCCGCTCCAGCTTTCAGCGCCCACGTTTGTACACGCTAAAGCGCTGCAGATGCCAGATCTAGAAGTCGTCAGAACAGCAGCGCCCGGGGAGGGGGAACCGGGTCAGGAACGGGTCGGCTCCTGACAACAGGGCGCGGAGGGGGAAGAGGGGAGTCGTGACAAGTCAGGACCGGTTCTCGTTTGCGCTACAGCGCCTTCGATGTACATAGGCTTGCTCGACGAGTTATGGTTTGTCTCTGGGTCTGAAAACTCTAGATTCTCTCTTCTCCGGCCTTTCCGTCTAATCTCCTTTGTGGGCGTTGCCTTTGCAGTTTGTAACCTCTCCCCCTCCCTATTTCTTTGTTGGAGTCCGAATACAGTATATATTCGGACGCCAATAAAGAAAAAGGGTATGCTATATTTATTTCTATAGTTATCCCAAAAAGCGAAAGGTCCAAGGTACAAATAAATATAGCGTTGCGTAAGGGTGGGAAGTTAGGTCCCTGCCTCCTAGGAGCTTGCATTACGATCTTGCATGTAGATGGCTTGCATTTAGATGGCGAACGGGGGGGGGTGCCAGGGGGGTTACAAAAAAAAGATGCAAAGCAAGTGGGGTCACAGCAAAGCAGCAGACCGGTTTCCTCGGGAGTAAATCCAAGTGCTTTCGATTATCCTTACTCCTGAATAAATTGTGGGCTGTAATCTTAAACCTGGTGAAAAATCGGGCGTGAGGATTAAGATAACTTTTTAGGAGCGGGGTGCTTAGCGGTGGGGTACGTATGTACCCCAAGTACGTATGCCCTTGCTTGTCAGTTTCCGCGCGTCCACGTGCCAAAGACAAGTTCCTTCCTCCCCCGCGTTCAAAGCCTGAGCCCTTAAAAAAAATAAATTAAAAACGCGTTGATTACAACAACAGAAGGGGGAAAGGCTCGAAAACCACGGGAACGCAAGCTCGAACACCTCGGAATCGAATCAGGCTCAGCAGGAGGTGATGGGAAGGAACACTGTCTGCGTGTCCTTTCCTGCATCCTGTGTTTGAAAAGAAAGATGCTTGCCAGCCCGCTGTGCAAAGCGGAGAGGACCGGGAGTACAAAAGGGCTGGGAACGATCCGACCGCGGATGGGCGCTTCTAAGGCCAATGAGCAAGTCCCCATACTTACTCGCTTGCCTCTGAGTACGTATGTATTAGGACTGTACGCTAAAAAGTCCCACGGGTTTCAGCAGAAGCTTTTATGCCCTTTCTTAAGTCCCATCCGCGGTACCCACTGGAACGTAAAGATGTTTAGCTTCGGCTCTTCCTCTCCATTCTCCTGTCTGCCGCGGCACACGCAAGCCCACCTCCCCTTTAAAAAGAAATCAGTGGTAGCGTTTGTATTAAGTACCGCACCAGCTTTGGCTCCTCAGCACTGAGCAGGTCACTGTCTGAATTCTCTGCAAAACGGGACTGGTGGGTTGGAGAGGAGATCTATAGAAAGCGCTTGGTAAGGTCCTGCGCACTGTCATTCCCCAAAGCAGAAGGGTACAGGGAATGTCAGTTCCCTTGAATTCAGAGCATGGGGTCGGGCAGGCAACTTGTGCCTCTCCCCCGCCGAAAGCTGTTGGACTCCAGAACCCATCAACCGCAGCAATCACGACCAGTGGTCAGGGCTGATGGGAGTTGGAGTCGAACACCAAGATTGGTGGTGTGTATTTGGAGCTGTAGTGTATTTGATAGTCGACCGCTTAGATAATGCCCGTCCGAAGCGGTATATAAGTATATACAAAAATATCAATAACATCTGGGACAAATAGGAAGGAAGGAAGAAGCAGCTGCACAAATATAAGATGCAGGACACTAGGCTTGCCAGTAGTGCATGTGAAAAGGATCCAGGGGTCTTATAGTAGACCATGAGTCAACAGTGAGATGCAGCAGCACAAAAAAGATAATCTAGGCTGCATCAAGTATAGTGTCCAGATCAAGGGAAGGAATAGTATGACTCTATTCTGACTTGGTCGGACCACACCTGGAATACTGGGTCCAGTTCTGGGCGCCACAATTTAAGAAGGATGTCGACAAGCTGGAACGTGTGCAGAGGAGGGCAACCAAGATGGTCAAGGGTCTGGAAACCAAACCTTATGAGGAACGGTTGAAGGAGCTGGGTATGTTTAGCGTGGCTAAGAAGAGAATGAGAGATGATAGCCATCTTCAAGGGCTGTCACATGGAAGAGGGAGCAAGCTTGTTTTCTCCTGCTCTGGACGGCAGGGCTGGAACCAAGGGTTTTTGCAAGAAAGGAGATTCAAATTAAACATCAAGAAGAACTTTCGGACAGTAAGAGCTGTTCGTGAGTGGAATGATTTGAATTTCCTCTGGAGGTTGTGGACTCCCATTACTTGGAGGTTTTCAGGCAGAGGTTGGATGTCATCTAGCTGAGATTCAACTGTCATCAAGCTGAGATTCTTCCTTTGCAGGGTGGTGGACTAGATGACTCTAGGTCCCTTCCAACTCTACAATTCGATGATTCGATGATCTGGGAGACCACAGGGTGCCCATCCCTGTCTTAAACTATTGATCTTAATGGAAGCTACTTCCAAAGTCATTCTGCAGGCTGTAACCCTATGTTTACAGTACTTTACAGCGGGGAGCAAGTCCCGTTGATACCAACAGCTCTTCTATCCCATACATAAATGTGTGCCTTGAATGGGGCTGTCAAAACGGCTAAGTCACCAACGGAGAGACAGGCATTGTAGCCGGATCTGGGCCATACGAACCCAGAAGTGATCCCTCCCGCCCCCCGCCCCCAGATGAAAGGCTCCTAGGTCCACGACCTTTCGATCCTCGGAACCGACCGATTCATTTGCAGGGGGATAATGACCCTCCCCACACCAGCAGCGGCAGGTGCCTACCGATGCATTCCCTCCCCACAAATTAGAGTAGCGGCGCTGTGTCCCGGACAATCCTTCCGAGAAATGTGGCAATAAATAAAGATCCGGAGCAACTCGGCGCTGGAGGCGGGAGGTGCGGGGGGGGGGGACGGAGGATGGAGCGGAGACTTTGATGCGCCTTTGAAGCCGACGCAACCCCGCACCCCACCCCCAGTGGCTCCGCGGGGAGAGGAAATGGACTCGGCGTTGCAGAATCCGACCGCCCCTGCAGGCGATGCGGGAGGGAGGGAGGGAGGGAGGGAGCGCGCGAGCGCCGAGCTCTGCCTGGGATTGTAAGGACTTTATCCTCAGATGACTCCGCGGCCGCCTCCGCCTCCCTGCCGCCGGCTGCGCTTTCCTTCTCTCTCCCCTCTCTCCCAGGGCGCTTGCTAAGATGATTTTATAAAACCCGGTTCAGTGGTTATTGGTGTATCTTGTTAAAGGAGGGAGAGAAAGGGTTTTTAAAGGGAATATTTCTCTCTCTCCCACCCCTCTCAGGTCAAATCACCTGCTTCACCTCCTCCACATGTTTCAAACTCTCCCCCACCCCCACCCCAAAAAATATATACCCCTCTGTTCAAGACTGCTTCAAACGTCAGAGAGACCGGTGGCAGAGCGCGTCCCAGGTTCAGTTCTCGGCACCTCCAGTTAGGGATGGGAGAACCCCCCGTTTGAAACCGTGGATTGCCGCTGCCAGTCCGTGTGGGCACTGCGGGCTGGATGGACCAGTGGTCTGACTCAGTATAAGGGGGCTTCTCCTGCAACCCCGTGCCTCCCGCTGCTGGGGAAGCGAAATGCTTTCTCCCGCGCGCGGTCACTCTTTCTCCAGGTTCAGACTCTTTGCGTCAAGAGAACCCGCGCAGACCCACGCTTCTGTGCCTGTTCCTACGGGGCAAAATCCACAGACCCCTTTATGTCACTGGGGAGGTTGGACGACGCTATATTGATTTGTTTCCTTGTTACACTTACATTTCCGTTTGAAAAACAAACCCACAGAGGTTAGCCGTAATATAATCCAATATCGCAAATAGTCTAAGTGCATATAACATAATGCAGTTAAAAACAACAACGCCATTCACTTCAACGGGAGAGATTGACGTGGCATGATCCTATACATGTCAGCGCAGAAGTAAATCGCTTTGAGATCAACGGGATTTATTTCCAGGGGAGTGTGTATGGGATTGTAGCGCTTCTCTTAATTTGTGTTTGTCCTTAATATTAATTCGCAACGCGTTGCGCGGTCCTGCTGATGATCGCTGGCAGGTATGCGCCTCTTCCAATAAGGCACGCTGCCCGATCCTAGGTATATTGTTGACTCAATAGCAATGGGATTTACTCCCAGGAGAATGCGCCCCGGGGTTACAACCTTACTCGGATTATAGCCTCGCCTACTCTTTCTTGTGTTTAAGATTACAACCTTCGTTCAGTTGCGGTGGAATAATCGCTTCGTGGAAAGAAGGGATCCTTTTCTCCCTTAAAAAAAAGGAAAGAAAAGACCCCAACCATCAGTGCTCTTGCTAAATGGTGCTTGCAAACTTCCTGGGAGTTTTGCTCTCCAATAATCTGTGTGGGATGTTGGGCGAGGAGGGAGGGGGCGGCCGAGGAGCGGCGTCCTCGTTAAAAGTTTATTTGCAATAAATGGAGTTCGGCGCGGGATCCATTAAAACATCCCTTTAATGTTTTCTCCCCGCCTCTGTCCAAACGCCCAGGTCTCCGAGATCCTATATCTCAGACCCAGAAAGATTTTGTGGCTTGTTAATCGCACCTGTCTTTCGTTTGCAGTTGTGCCCTTAGCCAAAGCGTTTTAGAGGTTCCGAGTCTGAGCGTTTATGCTCATTTGGCGCGCGCGCGCGCGTACCTCCTTCCAATTCTAACTTCTCCGTCGCATTACTATTTATTTATTATAAGATGTTTGGATCAGGGCGAGTGTGCGGGGAGTCTGGATGCCAATCCGTGTTGGCCGCTCTATACATCCCCCCCCCCTCTCTCTCCCTCTCTCCACACACACCCGCCTCTCCCCAGTCTCCTGAAGCGGCTTCACTGACTAAATTTAAGCGCTCCTTTTGGAATTGTTGATGCTCTGCAGAGACAATTCGGCTCGAGTTTAATCTCCGCCGGTGCTTGACTTTTGGAGATCGTATCGCTTTAGCGCCGCTGGTCCAGCTCAGTTTGACGGGTGCTGGGTCGGAATCTGCTGATTCCAGGACAGTCGGGATCCGGTCCTGAGTGTTTCTGGATTCCTCGAGGCTCTGCGTGCTAAAGACCCGTAGAGGAGTCGGTCCTCCTTGGTTCCCTTAGAAAAAGTTCAAAGTGATCCAGTGAAGGTCATTTTACTAACTGATGGGTTAGCAAACTAGAGAATTCTATATAGCTCCTCTCCCCCCCCCCACCCGTTGCTTTGTTTACCATCAAACCTGACGAAGAACCCTGAAGAACCCAAAAGCTTGCCTCTCTATTTTGTGACAGTTTGGTTGGCTTAATAAAGGTATCGCCTCGCTATGCATTTGGGGGTGCTTTTTATGGAGCAACACGATCACCTTTAGTTCTTCAGGCAGAAATTCATTTAGGCGGCGGGGGAGAGAATTCGGTTCATATTCCAGACCTAGTTTTCTTTCCTTGTTTCGGACAACTCTGCCTTAGCTGGGAAATGTGATGCTTTTCTCCCCCAAACAAAACGGCCGAGGAAACAGGTCGGATCGCTTGGCAGTCAGAATCAGTGCGGTGCTTTAAAGGCCCCGATTCCAAGCGTCTTTACTCGCAAGTAAGTGCCAAGGATCCCACCACGCCACCTCTAACAACGCCATCCGGGGCGTTTAGTTCCGAGGAACACGTGTACGATCTGATGGAGGGCTGCGATCCTAGACACCCTTGGGGAGTAAGTCCTGTTCAACTTACTTCGGGGTACACGTGCATAACAAAGGCAGCTCTCTAGAAATAAAACAGGGGGTAATTGTGTTAAGTTTGTTGCAGCAAAAAAACCAAAAAGGTTTTGGGGGCACCGTTTTTTGCTCAACCCGATCCGGTGGGTGTTTATTCAGAAGTAAATACCCGTTGAGTTCAATGGGACTTGCTAAGTAATTGTGAATAACGGCCTGCACCCATGCGATGCGATCCTGTGCATATTTTCTCAGAAGCCAGCCCCAGGGTGGTCAGTGGAACTTACTCCCAGGTAAATTTGCACAGAAGTGCTGCTTTAGATTTCTATCCAAAGACATGAATAAATAATAATTATAAACTTATGCAACAATCTCCTTGTTGTTATTTCTTAAAAGAGGCTTTATTATGATTCGCATTATTCTAACCGAAATCATAGAATTGCAGAGGTGGAAGGGATCCCAAGGGTCATCCAGTCGAACCCCTTGCATTGCAAGAATCTCAGCTAAAGCATCCGCAACAGATGGCCATCCAATACCTGCTTTAAAAATCTCTAAGGAAGAAGAGGAGGGAGGGAGGAGAAATTAGTATGACTCACTCCAGAATGAATGCATTTTGTGGCTACCAGGCTATACAGGACAAAAAGATATTTCCTACTGAGCGCGTCTATCTTTTCGGGTCTTGGCCATTTGCACAGCACATCTCCAGATGCGCGACCGCGACTGTTGCCCCGCGATGATGACACAACCTTCTGCAATGTAGTAAACTGAGCTTTCTCCGTCGGGCTTCGGAAAACTGCTCTTGCTGTAGAGCGGAGAAGCCAGGGCGGAGGTTGGTTGGCCACTTTGTTAGGCTCCTTAGTCAGTGGTGCCACCTTGACACCTCTCAGAGCAGCACCCAGTACAACGTTGTACTCCACAGACCTCTCTCTCTCTCTCTCTCTCTCTCTCTCTCTCTCTCTCTCTCTCTCTCTCTCTCTCTCTCAGACACACACACACACACACACACAGGGAGGTAGGAAGAAGCAGAAGGTGTCAGATTTAATCCCCGCCACTTCCAGGTAGGGCTGGGAATGTTCCCCATCTGAAACCTTAGAGGGCTTCTGCCAGTCAGTGTAGACAATACTGAGTTCGATGGTCTGACTCAGTTTCCTTTGTCCCTATTCAGTTGTGGGGTCGGGATTCCCAAGGGTGACATTGAAGATGTCCGGTTTATAACGCCCCACTACAATCCCAAACTGGAATTAAGATTGCCGGAAGAAATATCAACAATCTCAGATATGCAGATGACACAACCTTGATGGCAGAAAGTGAGGAGGAATCAAAGAACCTTTTAATGAGGGTGAAACAGGAGAGTGCAAAATATGGTCTGACGCTCAACATCAAAAAAACTAAGATCATGGCCACTGGGCCCATCACCTCCTGGCAAATAGAAGGGGAAGAAATGGAGGCAGTGAGAGATTTTACTTTCTTGGGCTCCATGATCACTGCAGATGGTGACAGCAGTCACGAAATTAAAAGACGCCTGCTTCTTGGGAGAAAAGCAATGACAAACCTAGACAGCATCTTAAAAAGCAGAGACATCACCTTGCCAACAAAGGTCCGTATAGTTAAAGCTTTGGTTTTCCCAGTAGTAGTGTATGGAAGTGAGAGCTGGACCATAAAGAAGGCTGATTGCCAAAGAATTGATGCTTTTGAATTATGATGCTGGAGGAGATTCTTGAGAGTCCCATGGACTGCAAGAAGATCAAACCTATCCATTCTGAAGGAAATCAGCCATGAGTGCTCACTGGAGCTGAGACTCCAATACTCTGGCCACATGAGAAGAGAAGACTCCCTGGAAAAGACCCTGATGTTGGGAAAGATGGAGGGCGCAAGGAGAAGCGGACGACAGAGGACGAGATGGTTGGACAGTGTTCTCGAAGCTACCAGCATGAGTTTGACCAAACTGCGGGAGGCAGTGGAAGACAGGAGTGCCTGGCGTGCTCTGGTCCATGGGGTCACGAAGAGTCGGACACGACTAAACGACTAGACAACAACTATTATTAGAAAAGGCTGGAAGGGGGCAGTGGATGGGGGGAGGGGCGGTTACGCTTGGGACGGATGGGGGTGGGAACCAGACTAAAACCGAATCCAAAAGTGATGGGAAGCGATTCGGCAGCGGAAACGGGATCTCGTGGTTGGATCCAGCCCGGGACGTTCCCGACGCAGCGAGGTGTTAGGATGCGAGTGTTCCATACGGTGCAATGGATGGCGCTAACGGGGTGGGTGGAGAGAGAGGCTAAATTTTGGCAGGGGTGTGCCAGAAAGAAGGAAAGGCAAGGTTGCAGACAGGGATGGGTGCCAGCAAAATGAGCGGCTCTTCCTTGAGTTTGGTTGCAGTTGGGGTGCCACCATGGGAAAAGAGAGGTCAAAGGTGTTGGCGGCGGGAGAGAAAAGGGAAAGGTGAAGAGGACTGAGAAAGTCTTCTCCCCACCCCCACCCCGTTTCCCACGATCAGCCTCGACTGCGCGTCCTATCCTCAGCTTGTTTATTTTGCACATTGAAACTTTGCCGTGTCACGAAACAGGAGCTGGCTTCGTAGCCAACTAGAAACCCCAAATCATAGAATCACAGAAATGTAAAGTTGGAAGGGACCCCAGCGGTCATGTAGTGGACCCTCTGCAGTGCAGGAATCTAATCAGAAAGAGGAAAACTGGGCATATTTATAACTGGGGGACGGGGTTCCGAGCCAGCGCTGTAGTGCGCGCGATGCTGAAGCCAGACGTGAAGGCACAGTTGCGCGCAACTTTCTCTCGCTTCCGTGCGCGATGTTGCTGTTTTGTTTGAACCAAAGCACCTCCGGAGCGCTGGCGAATTAAGCCGAGGCAGCGAAGAGCGGCTAGCTCCCCTGTTTCCTCTGTAGCAGGCAAGGTGGGAGGAAAGACCCTGTCCGGCTAAAAGACCCTTTTCCTGTCAGGCTTTTTTAAGACAAGTGAATTTGATTTAAAAAAAAAAAATCAAATCTCTTTCAAAACCGCATACAACGAAGTTAGGTCTCAGGAAAACCCAGCGCCAAGTTAGGGGTGGAGTCTGGGCAGAGAAGCAGCGTCCCCACACTTGTGCGGGTGTTAGGGGGTGGGTGGGGGTCTTCCTACAGGTGCGCAAATCCCTTTCGCTCGTGGCGAGGTACTAGCAGCAGCTGGGGGGGGGGGCGTGTAGTAGCATAAGCGAAGGAAGTGGCTCTCCCGCCAATCAGCAAAGGAGCACGTGGAATTGTTCGGGGTTCAAGCCTCAACGAGGGCGGCTTGTATTCAGAATCAGTAGCAGCCCCGGAAGGAACTTTCTTCTCCTGACCGGCTCGCCTCCTGTATCTCTCTTTCCCAGTTTTTTGTTGTTGTTTTTTAAAAGTTCTCGGAACGTTCGAAATTCGAACGCCGCACTACTCTTTCGAACGCGAAACGAAACAAAACAGCTGACCAATCGCGTGGGCGTGGCGCGAGGGAGTTAAAAGCGGCGCTCGGCGCTGCGGTTCCGCGTATCTCCGCGTTCGGATTTCGAATGTTCGCGGAACAACTACCCGCATTGATGGAAGCAGCCAGTATTTTTATGGGGGGGGCAGGCCTTTTGTTGGGGGGGAGGAGAACCTCAGTTTGCTATGTACAGTATTTTTATTGATTTTTATTTATTGAGGGGAAAACTGTCCCTCCCTGCCCCCCCTTGGCCACGCCCATGCCCGCATTTCGCCGTTTTCCCAAACAGATCAAAAAGATTGGGGGGGGGGACGACAGGAAGCAGTGCGCTTCTTAGGTGGGACCCCAGCACCACCATATCTGAAGGTGAGATGTGTGCGTCTGTGTTCATTTTTGAGCTGCGATTGACCTACAACACCTGCTTGACTTCAGCTGATAAACTCGCGTCTTCCCTTCAGACGTTACCTGGGCATTCCTTGCGGGGACATCTTTTTTACTAGTGTGTGAGGCGGCCTTCCGAAATGTGCCAAGGAGACTGAGGGAAGGGGCGACTCTAATTTCAAAAGGGAGCAGAATGTGCAGGGAAGTTCAGCATCCCTCCTTTCGCTAATTAGAAAGGTTAGGGGGATGGAAGGGGGAGGGGGGTTAGCCTAGATTTGTACCCTACACAGTCTGGAAACGGGTTTCTTTTGGAAAACTGGAAGAAGATTAGCTTGGTCTTCCTCAGCAAGATCCAAAGTCTTTAAAAACCACTTCTGCTATTTTGTTATTATTGAGATTTTATCTTTTCTCACAGAAGGTTAAATGGGGAAAAGTAGACTGCAATTACACTGAAGTTGCAGTGTCGATATATCTTTACTTGGTGGGGTGTAAACCCCTCTAAACTCAATGAGCCTTACTTCTGAGTAAACAATTAGGGCTGTTCTGTGATTTCAGCAAGTACATGCCAAAGTAAGTCTTGCTGAATGCAATGGAGTTTACCCTTCAGTTGGTGTATGCAATTAATAATAATAATAATAATAATAATAATAATAATAATAATAATAATAATAGAATTTATATACTGCCCTATACCCGGGGGTCTCATGGCGGTTCACAGAATAAATGCAAGACATAAAACCACAGAATACCTATTAAAAAAAACAACAACAACCCAATAGCCCTTCTGTTCTTGCAGGTAGTCATAAGGGAGGGTTTCACTGGAATTGGTGAGACTTATTCGAAATCAGTCTAGCTGGGTGGGGAAAGAAACTACTAGCCAGAAGATTCCTACTGATTAATAAGACAAAATGACTGTACTGTTATCCATTCAGAGGAATAGCCATGTAAGCTTCTTGCAGCAATTACAAAAAGGAGCTTTATGCCTTAGTCATTAAAATGACTCACGGGTTTGCAGTGCAATTTTATGTATGTATACTCATAAGTAAATCCTATTGAACCCAGTGAGCTTTACTTCCAGGTAATTGGGTATAGGACTGTAGCTTTATTGTTGGCAGTCAGCTTTGTGCTCCAATGCTGGACTGTCCACAATTCTCTTTCTCACTTGTGTGTATCAATCAAACTGATGCAGGATGCAACTGAAAAAGGGAACCTTACAATGCAAACCTTCCTGGCCCTCACAGAATTATATCCCACTGAGTTCAATGAGCTTTATGTCCATATCTGTGTGTATGGCAGGGATTGCCAGTGTAGTGCCTACAGAGACTTTCTCCTGTGCTTACAGGATCCCACCACTACCCCCAGTATCTGATTGGTTGCAGGGTGTGTGGCACCCACGACCATTTCTCCAGTTTACACATGTGTCCATGGGCTCCACACCTATCAGGACCACAATAGCATTCAGAAAGCTGTTCATGGGGGATTAACTTCAGCTGTCAGTCTTTGTTTCAGCGACAGTTGACCAGTTTTTAGCCTGCCTGATACAGGTAGGTCAGGGGTCAGCAAACTTTTCCAGCAGGGGGCCGGTCCACTGTCCCTCAGACCTTGTGGGGGGCCGGGATATACTTTGGGAAAAAATAATGAACGAATTCCTATGCCCCACAAGTAACCCAGAGATGCATTTTAAATAAAAGCACACATTCTACTCATGTAAAAATACGCTGATTCCCGGACTGTCTGCGGGCCGGATTTAGAAGGTGATTGGGCTGGATCCGGCCCCTGGACCTTAGTTTGCCTACCCATGAGGTAGGTTGTTTTGCTCTGGTTGATGCTGTTTTTATTCTCTTGTTTTCTGTGGAGTTTTAAAATATGGCATTTATGTTGCAATATTCCATGCGATGTTTTTGTTTGAGTTTTAAGCCTAATTGCTGCACGTCACCTAGAAAACTTGTATTAGAAGATGACACAGAAATGCAAAAGATATTTTAATACATGTACTGTATAAATAAATTCAGGCTCGTTTTCCCATGGAGGCTCAACAAAGCCTGATCTTATGCATCTTCCAAAAGCAGTGTAACTAACACACACCTTCCCAAACTGCCTTTTAATGATGCGGGATGGGGTAGCATAATTAGCAAGTTGTTCTTCAAGCCCTTGGGTTAAGTCCAATTACATAAATAGTGTGTTCTATATAGGGCTGCCTTTGAAGACTATGTCGAAACTGCAGTTAGTTCAAAATAATGCTCCATGACTAACTGGGAGCAGGAGATATTATATTACACGGATTCCTCATCAAGCTCACTGACCCTCAGTCTATTTGCAAGCTCAGTTCAAACGGCTGGCTTTAGGTTCTTTAATGCATTTTTTAGCTTGGGACAATGGTGCGCAAATGATCCCCCTGTCCCTACATGTGTCTGCTCACATGGACGGCTTTAACAGTTGGTCTTCTTTTTTTAAAGTACCCTAGAAATTCATTGTTGAAAGGCAATGTAGAAATATCTATAACAAATAAATAAACATGAATGCTAACATCTGACACTGGGTGCAAGGGAGCCTCAGATCACCCCATCCTGAATAGTTTTTGCAGTTCATGGGGTCTGTGGTTTGGCTTCTCCAAACTCTATTTTAAGTCGTCTTGCCTTTGCTGACACTGAATAACGTTGTATGCTTCCTCCTCTTAACTTGACATGCCAATCAAATGTTTCCTTTCTGAATCAAAGGAAAGCAAAACTGTACTGCGCTCATGTTCTGTTACGGACAGAACATCCTAAACCCAAATCTATTTACTTTTCTTCCAAATTAGGGAAAGGAAACTGTACTCTCGCCATAAAACCTCACTTTCTTTTCAGGGGGGTGGAAATTCTTGCCACTCAGAAATGAAACAGAAACTTGTTTACACTTGATGGCCCAATCGCAGCTGTCTTGCCAATTTTAGAAAAGAGGAGGCTACATCTGACATTTTTCGGGAAACGGATAAGAGTTGTTGTTTTGTTCCACTGCAGCAATTGTTCTGCCCATATTTAACTTTGCTCTTTAAACTACAGCTCCCTTCACATCTTTAAAGGCCCGAAAAAGATTAAAATAAAGCATAATATCTGGACTCATAATTTAGTCTGGTAGTAATGTCCGATTTCTAGGTAAAACTGTTGAAAGTATCTGCCAATGAAAGAAAAAAAAAAGTGGGGGAGAGAAATTCTGCAGTGGCCATTGTGATGTTCAAGCTAGGGTTGCCAACTTTTATTTTATCATTATCTTATTGCCACCTCCTCATCTCGCAATGCTGCTTATCCCCATATTACAAACAGCTTTACCTGCTACGTAAATCCAGCATACCAAGCAACTGTCAAAGATGCAGGAGCTGATCATGTTAAGAGATACCAATAGGGAACCTCTTCACCTCAGCATGCCAACATCCTTATCTCAACAAACCCCATAGGCCAAGTCTGACTAGCCACCGCCACTCTTCTGGTGTTACCATCGTGTCAAGTGACAACACTGCCTCTGAAGTGCATTTTCAATTCACTTCAAAGTGAAAGCCATGCCTTTACCTGCCCCCCCCCCGGCATCACGTATGACATCTGGGGTGGGGCAGGTGGGTGTGGTTTTGAGGGGGAAGTCTCTTGGCTCAAATCAGGACCCCTGATCACAAATGGTAAATGTTGCTTTCTAGTGAGTGGGCAACCTGGCCTGCAACACTGGGGGGGGGGGGGCGTGACTTGCGTCTGACGACCGACACAAGGTTTTTTGGGGTGTCTGAGGCAGAAAATTGAAATGGCACCTCCATCACAGGTTCACAGTCACATGGGAAGGTCTGCGCTTAGGTAAAGGTAAAGGGACCCCTGACCATTAGGTCCAGTCGTGGCCGACTCTGGGGTTTCGGCGCTCATCTCGCTTTATTGGCTGAGGGAGCCGGTGTACAGATTCTGGGTCATGTGGCCAGCATGACTAAGCCACTTCTGGCGAACCAGAGCAGCGCACGGAAACACCATTTACCTTCCCGCCGAAGCGGTACCTATTTATCTACTTGCACTTTGACATGCTTTCGAACTGCTAGGTTGGCAGGAGCAGGGACCGAGCAACGGGAGCTCATCCCGTCACGGGGATTCGAACCGCCAACCTTCCGATCGGCAAGTCCTAGGCTCTGTGGTTTAACCCACAGCACCACCTGTGTCCCTAGGTCTGCGCTTAATGGCATCCAATTCTACCACCAGTTTCCACAAATTGCCTCATATATCTCTCCCCACCCCACCCCACCCCCACCCCCAGTAGCATATCCTTCCTTTTAGAAAGGACATGTGTTCCAGAACTTCGAGGACGCAGGGCAAGCTGCAGTTCAGCCCATAACATGCAGGGCAGTTTATGATCTGTCACCTCTTAAATATGTGTCTCACTCCTTAAATACCTTGCAATCATTCCGTATAAACAATATTTTGCGGAAAGTCTTCTGCAAGGTAATTAGGGGGTTGAGTTCCTTTTTTCTTTGGATATGGGGGGGATGAGGAATGCTTTCCCCCCCCCCCGCAAAAAAAGTGCACCACAATGTACTAGAGGAGGTTAAGAGGATATCTTTTATGAGACCAGCTTGTGGCTGGAAAAACAAAGTGATCCATTCTTTGAGCCAAAAGGATTCAGAGGAAACTTCTTCTTTTTTTTAATCTGACAGATAAGTTTGTCTAGTTAAAAGGATGGGCAACCTGTGGTCCTCCAGATGTTGTTGAAAGGCAACACTCTCATCATTCCTGACTCTTGACCAAACTAGATGGTGCTGATGGGAGTTGAGGTCCAACAACACCTGGAGAGTCGCAAGCTCCCTGTCCCTGAGTTAAAGGTTATCAAAATGATCTAGTAATCCTCTGTTTGTGACAGCAGAGCTGTGTGCCCAACATTGCTCAGTAAATAGTCCATTGGGACAAAAGGGGCAGTGTCCCACCGAAGTCAATCTGCGCTCAGTCAGTGCCCACCTGTCTGCTTTTTAACAACCAATCCAGCAGGTGACGCTGGCTGTCAGCCTCCTCTTCCTTCATTTCAGAACCCAACAGGGAGGAAGATGGGGAGAAAAGTAGAATTAGTTGGCTCTGCCTGTCGTTCCACCTACTGTTGGCCTCCTGCCTCACAGCCTGCCAGTCCTAATGGACACCAGTCACTCACCACTGATAGGCACAGAGCTCTATGATATTCTGTAGTCTTGTAGGGGTGGGGCTGAGCCACTGATCAGCCTTCCATGCATGGGCAACCATATGGATACACATGAGGGAGGAAAGAGCTTGATTTCATTTGCAGCATTTATTGTATTTTACTGTAATGTGTTTTTCAGTGTTATCAGAGACCTTTTTGTTTTGTTGTTGTTATGGTCTATTACTTGCAGGCATAAATAAAATAAATATACACATACTTGAAATATGCGTACCTGAATAAATAAATAAATACCGTATTTTTCGCTCTATAAGGTGCACCAGACCACAAGACACACTAGTTTTTGGAGGAGGAAAACAAGAAAAAAAATATTCTGAATCTCAGAAGCCAGAACAGCAAGAGGGATCGCTGCGCAGTGAAAGCAGCAATCCCTCTTGCTGTTCTGGCTTCTGGGATAGCTGCGCAGCCTGCATTCACTCCATAAGCTGCACACACATTTCCCCTTACTTTTTAGGAGGGAAAAAGTGAGTCTTATAGAGCAAAAAATACGGTATCTGCTGAACTGCTTCTATCCTGTCCCCTGTCCATAAAAAGGCAATCACTGTATCTGTGTTGTGTTGATCTCCAGAAGAAGCCAATTTTATTTTCAAAGAGAAGCAAGGTAGTTTGGAAGGACGATCACTGCATATTCACCCCACTTCTATATCCAGCAAATAGCTTCTATTTTTTTAAAAAAGGAATGTTTCAAAAACCTGCAGAACCTGTTGGACCAGAGCCAATAGCAGGATGAAATGTGTGTCTTCACCAGGCAAAGCAATACATCAACTTCTTCAGTTCTCTGAATAAACTAAAGCCAGTCTCCAGCCTCCGTTATCTGAACCCAATCTGCAAAATTGTCTCTGGCACTGCTTTTCACTTCCCTGTTCAACAGGTTTTCGTGCCACAACATCTATGGACTGAGACCATCCGTTTACCACCAGTAAGCTGATTGTCTGCACCGTTGTGCCAAGTGGAGGAAATAAATCTGTCACTGCTTCACAATATTTCGCTGACCAAGTGCAAAGAATGCCTGCTCTGTCATAAGCAGAGAAAGGGGAAATTATGTCATCTCACTATAGCATGGGTTTAGTGGTGATGTGGTGAGCAATCATTGTCTTGGCCCTATTGTGCTCAGCAGATTTCCTGAATATCCTGCTCATATTACAAGTACTTTATATTCTGCCATACTAAAATTATGATCAGAAATGGGTTCATCGTTCCAAAACCAAAGCGCAAGCCTTGATATAGTTGGTACATTTGTATCCCACCCTTCCTCCAGGTGGGTCAAGGCTGTGTATGTTTTTCCTCATTTTATCATCACAGCAATCCTGCAAGGAAGGTTAGGCTGAAAGATGCTAACACTAGTAGTAGTAGTAGTAGTTGTTGTTGTTGTTGTTGTTGTTGTTGTTGTTGTTGTTATCCCTCTCATCTGGCTGGGTTTCCCCAGCCACTTACAGGCCACCTAATGAGTTTCATAGATGAGTTTCACAGATGAATTCTGGAATTCGCCAACAAATTTGACTGCATTTCTCTGGTTTTGAAGGATCATCCGCTTCTAAGAAATATCTGCCAATAGACCATGTATCAAATTCCTGCTTTAGGCTAGTATTAATGTTTAATGTTCCAGAAAATTGGTAGGCTGTGCATGCTGTCTTCAGGCTTAGTTATATTGTATTTCTGCATCCTGTACATCTAATTTGGCTGTGCTGTTTGATTCTGCTGTGTAGATCCGCCTGTGTGTGTGCATTCTTTCTTGTCTTTATATGTCTTGCATCATCTAAGAACAAAGCTTCCTTCTGCTTCAGACCTCTCTCCAGAAATTGCTCCAAGGAGGTTGGGCTTTGCACTGCACTCAGTCTTTCCAAGCACTGGACATGTGGATGTTCTTCATCTGAAGACCCTCAACCAGGGGTGTCAGGGGCTCAGGAGCAGAGGCACAGGAAAGGGAGGAAATAGAGAGCGAGGGGGAGGAATCCGAAGGAAATGTTAGCGATGACAGCGGTCCGAGGTCTCTGAGTCTTTCCAGCGAATCGGAAGATTCACAGAAAGGGGCTCCCATGGTCAGAGCAAGGGGGGTGCCTAGGGGGACACCCCAGGAAGAAGGGGCCAGAGGGGACTCAGAGAGCAGCAGTTGGAAATCAGGACCAGCTTCCCCACCAGAGCGCAGTAGGGGGGAGGAGTCCCAGGTATCGGGACCAGGAGGCTCACCGCCAGCGGGAGGAGAGGAGTCAGGATTGGCCACGCCTCCATCGGAGAGCGAGGAAACGGTCAAGAGGAAGGTGGAAGGCTGGGCGCGCGCGCCAAGTTCAAATGTACAGGAGGGCGGCGCAGTTGGCAGCCCGGATAGGGAGCCAGGTCCCAAAGCCCGCCGAAAAGAGGGGGAGGAGTCAGGGGGGTCAGCGTCAGCGTCAGAAGAGTCCAGAAAGGAGGAGACCCCGGGGGGCAGAAGGACCCAGAGGAGAAAGGAGAGACGGAAGAGGTGGAGTAAGGTTAGAGTCTTAAGCTGGTGTACAGGGGGTGGGGACTCAGATGGAGCTTCTCCGGTCTAGCCTCTAAGACGTAGAGCTGGGGCGCTGCGGCTTGAAAATGGAAACTGTACTTCAATAAAGACTTTTGTACATTACTACCGGCTAGCGTTGGTCCTCTGTGAGCTGGGACCTGGAGCCAGCTCTGACAAGGGGTCTTCAAACAGAGGTTGGGCAGCCATTTGTTGGAAGATGCCCTAGCCTTGGATTTCATGCATTGATTGGACAAGACTCTATGACCCTTACACAAGGCTCTATGACCCTTGGCGATGCTTTGGATGTGTCAAGGAGCAAGTGCAAATCTAACAGTGCAGTCCTAGGTCACAACCACGCTGTACAGTACATAAATAAATATCTGAATGGATCCATATCACCAGAAACATTATACACTTTCAGGACAATCCTATGCAGCTTTGCTCATAAGTAAACGCCATCATGTCAAATGAGGCTCACACTGTGCAGGATTGCAGCCTAAGAGCACAGTCCCATACAAGCATACCTGGGAGTAAGCTTCACGGACCCCAATGGGACACACTTGTGGTGTGTGTGTGTGTGTGTGTGTGTGTGTGTGTTTTGGTCATTGTGCTGTAAATGGCTCAGCTGCTACCAGCATTCTAAAACCTTTGGGATTCCAAACTACAGCAAGCAATAAGCTCAGACGTCACTGAAACGACAGCAAACACGTAATCGTATTTCACAACCAGGTACACGCTGGATTGTCTTGAAACCATGGAAGAGGGTCACACTAAGTATGATACAACGAGGGTTCCAGTTTAGGAAAACTGCTGGTTTGCACCTGCTTATCTAAAGCTTGAAAGGCCAGATCTTTAAAAAAACAGCAAACACAAATCTATGGACCACAAGGTAATGTACAATCTAGTCATTACACAAACACACACTCATACATGCAAACACACTCCCCCAGCCATTGTGCAATAGAACATCAAGGCTTGGTTCTTTTTCTGTAATACTTTCTGTACTACCAAAATGGGTGGATTTGTTTTTTTAAAAAAACCATAGCATCGTAGGAAATAGCTGCCCAAATCTGGATCTGCCCCACTCCGGAAATGCATAATGACATTATGATAGTAGTTTGTTCCATGTCTGAATTTGGCTGGAATTAGGGGTGGCCATGTGTCTTTTTGGCCATGTTTCCAAAGGGCAGCCATCTATTTGAAAACCTGCTCTGTCCAAGACCAAGAGCCATCAGAAGTGAGAGCAGGTGAGCCTTGAAGTTACTCATAGGCAATGAGCAGCTGGACAGCGGACTGAGCCGGCGGAGGGGTCACCTGGCCACAGTCCTCCCCCACTGTGGTGAGATGTATTTCTGTTCACATCGTAGGAATTATGCTGAATTTTAGGCATATACATCGACACATGCAAACTTTATGCAAATCTGGTCCTTTGTTGTTCTCCTTTTGTGGGGTGAGGCATTGCCTTTTTTTGTGTGTCAAGGAGCATGGGGACAGCCTTTGCTGGGAAGCAGTTGAGCAATGAGAGAGTTCTGGGGCAGTAAAATAGACTGCACAACTTAGGACTGCAAAAAAAAAAAAAAAAGATTAGATGAAGGGCGTAGGCTGGGCCAGACCTTTTCTCCACAATGTGATTGGTTGTTGTCTTTAACTTGCATAGAGCTTTTGTTTGTTTGTTTGTTTGTTTGTTTGTTTACACAGGGGGGCTAAGCACTAAAAACAGACACCCCCTACTCATCATTTGAAATGGTACCACCTCCTCTAACATCTCAGGATTCCACCTCCTCCTGCTGCATGCATAGACTGAGACACAATACAATTTTTCTCACTCACCCAAAGTCTTTTTTTTATTATTTTATTTTTTGAGGGATTCACCTTTGTGGTCTACCTGTCATTCTGTCCGCACAACCATTTCCGTTTGCCCAGTGGAACGCCCTCCCTTTTCCTTCCTGCGCATGCTGTTTTGGGGGATTCTGCAGACACCACCCCTCCCCAACTCTATTTGGGGGCTGCAGGGCACATTGGGGGTGAAGAGAAGGGAGTCCTGTGCACTAGCGGGATTCATTGCCCTCTCTCCTGCTAGAGCACCTACTGATTTGAATCTTTACTATATAAAAATTAGCAAATAAGAAATATTTATTTACAGATGGGATTTATGTTCCAAATATATTATAATTATATATTATAATATATTATAATATAATAATAATAATAATAATATATTTCAACTGCATCAAACCAACACGGCTACCTACCTGAATCTAGAACCAAGAATTGTTGTTGTTGTTTATTAATTCAATTTGTGTGCCTCTCTTCATCAGAAGATCACAGGGTGGCTCATAATATAAAAATACAGAATGAAAATATGGCTGAAGAATGGAAGCTTATTTCACAGAGGATGAAAACATTTGGAAAAACTGGAGGATAGATTTGGGCATATCTCTCATGGCAACCCTTGATCAAGAGAGGCATATCCCATAATATATGAACCAGCCCTTGGCTTTTAATCTGTTTGTTCCTGGGGATAAGAGAGGGGGAAAGTCATTCTTTTCCAGCAAAATCTGTATTAAAATCTGTACACACCTGGCGGTATACAGTTTGTATACAAAGGCAATGCCTTGAAATTGTGGGTCACAGCAATAGTCTGTAGCCCCCTACTGGTCAATGTAATGTAAGATACCTATATGATGAGTTAACTTAACTGTTTTGCATATGACGTCCTGTACGTGCTTGGGTTTTATTTTTATTGAATTAGCACACATACCTTGCCATCTGGAAGTGCCCTGGAAGTACTGGTATATGTAAGCCGGAACAAAACAAAACAACCTATTTGGAAGGCTCTGCATGTGCCAGCCACACAAACATAGTGTGTTTGACATCTAGAAGCCAGATGGGGACTCAACCGATCCCTACTTTGGCTGCTGACAGTCCAATGGGAGAGTTCAGGTCAGTGTCACCCGAGCTCAACCAAAGCCAACAATGAGCTGGATCAGTCACAATTGCAATCCAGTTCCACTGATTTCAACAGGTCTACTCAGCATAACCAACCCAATGACTTTTTCCTTTTACTTTTGAAAAAATGTTTGGTTTTTTAACAAGTATGGTGAGTAATATTTCATGCTATCTTTGACAAATTGTTTTCAAGGGTTCCTGATGTTTTCAAATGTTTTATTTTATTGTTTTTTTTTCAAAAAAAGCCCCAATAAAATAAAACATTGTTGCCCTGACCTCCTTCTGGAGGAAAAGTGAAATATAAACTTAACAAATAAACATTTTAAAAGCTGATAAGTGATGTCTAAATCTTTGATTGCTTCAAGAAAGACCTCTGCATATTGCAAATCATATCTGGAGACTCAGGAAGGAATTTTCCTAAATATCAGATTGGGCCAGGAGCAGCTGGTGGCAGTGGCGTAGCGTGGGGGGTGCAGGGGGGCCGGGCGCAACATCTGGGGGGGCGCACTCGCACTCGCAGCTCTCTGCCCCTACCTGGCTCACTCTCTCTCTCTCACTGCCTTGCCCCGGGTGCTGACAACCCACGCTACGCCACCGGCTGGTGGGGAGGAATGTGTGGGAGAGGCAGAATGCTGAGATGTTCAGGCAGTCTGGGTGCAGCAGGAGAGCCAATCCAATGCACTTGCTGGTGTGTCCAAACCTCACTGCTCTGATAGCTTGGAAACCTTTTCTCACTGCCTGGCAGCAAATCTAGATCGGCCATTGTGTGCATGCTCAACAATGAAGAAGAAGAAGAAGAAGAGTTTGGATTTGATATCCCGCCTTTCACTCCCTTTAAGGGGTCTCAAAGTGGCTAACATTCTCCTTTCCCTTCCTCCCCCACAACAAACACTCTGTGAGGTGAGTGGGGCTGAGAGACTTCAGAGAAGTGTGACTAGCCCAAGGTCACCCAGCAGCTACATGTGGAGGAGTGGAGACGCGAACCCGGTTCCCCAGATTACGAGTCTACCTCTCTTAACCACTACACCACAACTGCCAATCCAGTGCCAGATTGACGTATAAGCTAAACAAGCTATGGTTTAGGGCCCCACTCTCTTGGGGGCCCCCAACTTTTTTTTAAAGGAAACAAAAACTGGATGTACATTTCCAAAATATAAGAGATATATAAATAAAATAAAACCTACATACAGCAACCGTGTTTTGTGTTGTGTAGGCTCCTGTGATGTAAATAATGGGCCCCACATACAGTGGTACCTCAGGTTACAGATGCTTCAGGTTACAGACGCTTCAGGTTACAGACTCCACTAAACCAGAAATAGTACCTCGGGTTAAGAACTCTGCTTCAGGATGAGAACAGAAATCGTGCTCTGGCGGCGCGGCGGCAGCGGGAGGCCCCATTAGCTAAAGTGGTACCTCAGGTTAAGAACAGTTTCAGGTTAAGAACGGACCTCCAGAACGAATTAAGTTCTTAACCCGAGGTACCACTGTATGGCATATATTCAACACAAAAAACAGTGACAATTTGTTGTTGACAAAGGACAGCCGGACATATAAAAGGCCCCATTACCTTCAGTGGCTTAGGGCCTCATCAAACCTAAATCCGGCCCTGTGCCAATCGCATCATTCCAATAAGAGCCCCGGTGTAAGACACACGTGTTTCTAAACATATGCCCCTTGCTTTCATGCTTGCTACTTTAAAGTGCGCCCCTATCACATATGAGCTACAAATCTAATGTGTGAAAGACAAAACCCTTGTATCTCCTCCAACAAGTCAAGAGAGAAGGTGTGGTATATATCATATCCCACGGCTACTTTTATTTTATTTCAAATATTTATATTCTTCTTTTAAAAGGAAAGACTGGTGGCTTCCATAAAAAATGAAAGTGTACACACAAAATTACACAAAATTTTGTGAAAATTACCTGGAAGGATCAATGGTTTGACTGGGAAGAAGAAGAGGAGGAGGAGGAGGAGTTTGGATTTGATATCCCGCTTTATCACTACCCGAAGGAGACTCAAAGCAGCTAACATCCTCCTTTCCCTTCCTCCCCCACAACAAACACTCTGTGAGGTGAGTGGGGCTGAGAGACTGCAGAGAAGTGTGACTAGCCCAAAGTCACCCAGCAGCTGCATGTGGAGGAGCGGGGACGCGAACCCGGTTCACCAGATTACGAGTCCACCGCTCTTAACCACTACACCACACTGGCTCTCTTAGAAGACCTAAGAGCCTGCTCATCAGGCTAGTGCCCCATCTAGTCCAGCATCTTATTCTTATAGTGGCCTGTAAGAAACCCTCAAGCACAAGAGTGCTCTCCCCTACCAGCTTCCAGAAACTCTTATTCAGAAACATTACTGCCTCCGATCATGGAGTAAGAACATAGTCATCATGGCTAAAAGCTATTGATAGCCCTTACCTCCATGAATTTGTCTTGAACCTTCTTTCAAGCCATCTGAGCTGGTGGCCCCCACTGCCTCCTGTAGGAGCCAGTCCCATGATTTCACTATGCATTGCATGAATACATATGTCGTGAAGCATTCAGCTTCATTGGTTTTCAATGAATTCTAGTGTTATGAGAGAGGGAGACACCTTCCTTTGTTACTACCTAGAAAATAAAACAAAATGTATGCAATTCTCTTTGATACACAATAAACAACATGGATGATGCAAACTCCAACAAGTCATGTTTCTACCTCGGTAATAATACACAGTGCTTTTTTTCTGGGGGGACGCAGGCTACGCATACCCCTAAACATTTTGTGAATCTAAGTTTGGCCTCATTAAGGGGCAGTATTTCAATATGAGTAGGAAAATGAAAGTACCCCCATACATTTTTTTTAGAAAAATAGCACTGGTTATTGTTGTTGTTGTTGTTGTTGTTTGTTTGTTTGTTTGTTTGTTTGTTTGTTTGTTTATACCCCGCCCAACTGGCTGGGTTTCCCCAGCCACTCTGGACAGCTCCCAACAGAATATTAAAAATAGAATCAAACATTATAAACTTCCCTAAACAGGGCTGCCTTCAGATGTCTTTTAAAAGTCAGGTAGTTGTTTATTTCCTTGACATCTGATGGGAGGGTGTTCCACAGGGCAGGCGCCACTACCAAGAAGGCCATCTGCCTGGTTCCCTGTAACCTCACTTTTCGGAGCGAGGGAACTGCCAGAAGGCCCTAGGAATTGGATCTTCGTGTCTGGGCTGAACGATAAGGGTGGAGATGCTCCTTCAGGTATCCTGGGCTGAGGCCGTTTAGGGCTTTAAAGGTGAGCACCAACACTTTGATTTGTGCTTGGAAACTTGGCAAACATTTTTGGTTTTTCCCCCATCCGCTCACCCCCAAATCCAGTTTCTTGCATTTTTGTTTCCTGTGCCAGCCAATGTGGCTCCTTAGTTACCCTTCTGGAAATTACCAATCTTCTGATGGGTCTCTAGGGTGAGCTTATGATAACTGACACCGAAAGCCTTTCCAGAAAGCTTTCCTGGATGTTCCAGAAAAGCACCACCCTCGCAGAGATGACCAAATTAGAAAGCGCTAAGGAGTCTTAGTTTGTCTTTTGTGACTCATGCCGCTGCTGAGAGCAGCTGATAAGGTCAGCTTCAGGGCTTGGGTTAGAGAAAAGATGGGTGCCAGGACTTGACAAAGCAGTCAGATAAGCATAAAATAAGGGGAAGCATTAGTCATTGTCATTAGGCAGGAAGCCCTGAAAAATTCCAGAATCACCACACAGAGAAATAGCTCACTTGTCTCAGAAAAGGAACTGGGAGCAGAGATGAGTTTGCTAGTCTTGAAATTGCACTGTTTTACTACTAAACAATCATATTACATACAGATATTTAATATAATACATCTTTCTTCCATTCAGCAGTGTGAACAGCTTTAAAAAATAACAATAGCAACTCAATTATATATGTAGTAATATAGCTTCTCACGAAATGCAAATGTTCTCATCATTATTTCAACACCAAACAGCTTGGAGAACACGGTTTGGATAAACAGATGTTTTGGTGATCAGATCTGCATTTATACTAGCCATGTGAATCACCTCTGTGTGCATTGAAATAATCAGGCAAATCAGAGTGATTGGGGTCACGATCTCCCATTCCCGAGCCTGATCACGCCATTTACACAGCAGCTGGAGGTGGATCATGGTCTTCCTAAGCTTCTGAGTCACCCTGTAGCTTCATTTCTCCCCCTGCCACAAAAAGTCAAATGCAGAACCTTTCCCCCTTTTCTTTATTGAGAAATGAAAACAAGCAGACTACGGGAATGCCTCAAGCTCAAGAGGAGATTGGGGGAGTAGGTGGGGGGTCGTTTTGATGGACAGGTCTAGCTTCACTCCAATCACAACGATTTAGGAGAGTGATGCCATCATTCTTTGAGTTTTCACTGTGAGAGCAGAATGCTAGCAGGTGATTTAGACAACTGTTTCTTTCTCCATCGTTCTTTTTCCTAACAAAACATTAGAAATGAAATGAAATGGTATCTGAAGAAGTGCGCATGCACACGAAAGCTTATACCCAGAACAAACTTAGTTGGTCTTTAAGGTGCTACTGGACAATTTTTTAATTTATTTCGACTATGTCAGACCAACAGAGCTACCTACCTGAATTAGAAATCACAGTTCATTTGTCCCCCCCCCCCGCCCCCTTTTATGGACAATACTTCCAGGAAGAGGCAAGAAAAACCTGTGACTTTCCCCGTTTTCTATCACAAAGATAAAATCACATATCATGATGGCCCTTGGAACTATTTGTCTGAAATTTGATAGGTTTCTTACCCAGGGGCACCCTCATGTCCCCAGTTTTCAAGCTGATTCTCCACATACACACACACCCTTAGGGGAGGGAGTACATTTCTTTTTTCCTGCTCCAAAAATGATAAAGTCTGCCAGTGAGGTAAAATGGTTGCACTTACCTTTCTGAAATGTGGCAGTATTCAACGCCTGAGAAGAGACAACCATGTCTGAAATTTGCAACCAATTCTGTCAGAAAATTAAAAAATTAGAAACCTTTTCCTTTAAGCAAAAACAAACAAACAAAAACCCCCACAA
The DNA here is from genome assembly GCF_964188315.1 of Podarcis muralis. Taxonomy (NCBI): domain Eukaryota; kingdom Metazoa; phylum Chordata; class Lepidosauria; order Squamata; family Lacertidae; genus Podarcis; species Podarcis muralis. Next base: position 16,452,136 of record NC_135655.1, on the reverse strand, counting down.
AATCCCTGGATGAAATTTTGCAGGCTCAATTCATTGTGAAGTGGCTCCTTTGCCTGCAAATTTCATCCACTTGTGTGAAAAGTAAGAAAGTCATTGCTGTTTTTTTAGATCTCCCATTTAAGTTAATAGGAGCAAAACAGAGTTTTGGATTTAACTGGTCTGATTTAGGCCTGCATAACAAATTATTATTATTATTATTATTATTATTAATACCCCACTCTCCCCGGCCAAGACCAGGCTCAGGGCTGCTAACATCAGGTATAAAAACAATTGATTAAAATACAACTTAAAAACAGGATTAAAATACAACTTAAAATGTAGCCTCATTTCAGTGGAAGCCCAGATCAAAAACTGTTTGGGGGCAGAAAACATCAAATCTTCACCAAGGCCAACTATCCAAACTGGTCCTACACGGGCCATAAAAAAGCCAGGGAAGTCCCCAAATAGTGGTTCCATCACAGAAGGAAAAAGAAAGAGGGGAAAGGGATCAGGCTGATTCCAAGCCAAAGGCCAGGCGGAACAACTCTGTCTTACAGGCCCTGCGGAAAGAAATCAAATCCTGCAGGACCCTGGTCTCATGAGACAGAGCGTTCCACCAGGCCAGAGCCAGTGTTGAAAAGCCCCTGGGCCCTGGTTGAGGCTAATCTGACTTCCTTAGGGCCTGGGACCTCTAGAGTATTGCTATTTAGGGACCTTAAGGTCCTCCGCGGGGCATACTAGGAGAGGTGGTCCCGTAGGTACGAGGGTCCAAGGCCACAAAGGGCTTTAGAGGTCAAAACCAGCACCTTAAACCTGACCCTGTACTCCACTGGGAGCCAGTGCAGCTGGAAAAGCACTGGGTGAATGTGGTCCCATGATGAGGACCCCGTAAGGAGCCTCACCACGGCATTCTGCACCTGCTGGAGTTTCTGGGACAACTTCAAGGACAGCCCCACGTAGAGCGAGTTACAGTAATCAAGCCTGGAGGTGACCATCGCATGGATCACTGTGGCCAGATCAGGGCGGGAAAGGTAAGGGACCAACTGTTTGATACAGTGGAGATGGAAAAATGCCACCTTTGCAGTAGCTGCAACCTGTGCCTCCATGGAGAGGGAGGCATCGAAAGTTGCACCCAAACTCTTGACAGAAGGCACTGGCACAAGTTGAGTCCCCGCAAGAGATGGGAGTTGGCCCCCCAACCCCATGCTGTCCCCAACCTGAAATAAAGGAACGAAGCCATTGTCGGACTGTGCCCTGAATCCCCATGTCAGCAAGGCGGTGGTCCAAAAGATCGTGATCAACCATGTCGAAGGCTGTTGACAAGTCTAAAAGAATCAGCAGTCCTGACCCGCCTCGGTCCAGTTGTCTACAGAGATCATCTGTAAGGGCGACCAGAGCTGTCTCGGTACCATAACCAGGGCGAAAGCTGGACTGGAATGGATCCAAAGCTGATGTTTCCTCCAGAAACCTACAACGCTGTTGAGCAACCGCTCTCTCAATTACCGTATTTTTGCTCTATAAGTCTCATTTTTTCCCTCCTAAAAAGTAAGGGGAAATGTGTGTGCGTCTTATGGAGTGAATGCAGGCAGCGCAGCTATCCCAGAAGCCAGAACAGCAAGAGGGATGGCTGCTTTCGCTGCGCAGCGATCCCACTTGTTGTTCTGGCTTCTGAGATTCAGATTTTTTTCCTCTTGTTTTCCTCCTCCAAAAACTGGGTGTGTCTTGTGGTCTGGTGCGTCTTATAGTGCGAAAAATACGGTACCTTGCCCAGGCACAAAAGATTCAAAACCGGGCAGTAATTGGATAGATTTGAAGGATCTAACGATGTTTTCTTTAAGAGCGGACACACCACTGCTTCCTTCAGCTCCCCTGGGAATGTCCCTGTGCCAAGGGACAAGATCTCCCCCAGGGGTCAGAATGACAGAGAGCAGATCCAAAAACAGACTGGGCTGTTTCCAAGCAGTACAGACACAAGGCAAATCTTGTGGTCACTGAACACCCCTAATGTTTACACCAAGCTCAGTGAAAATGGCCCACCAAATTTCTCTAATGGATGAATGCCGAGCCAACCCTGCTGTCATGACAGCAATAGCCCTGATCCAAGCCTCTTTGCCCTGATCCAAGCTTCATTGCTATGGGATCTGGTGGAGGGGCATTTTTTCATGACCCCCCATCAGCTGCCCTGGCCAATGGGGTCATGACAATAGTAGTGGCTACTCCACTCCATCAGGCCCCAGCAGCAGCCAGGACCTTGAATTGCAGCTCTTGCCAGTGAGAGACGAGAACATCTCTAATGTTTGTAATATTTAAATCCAATGTTTGGTTTCAAATGTTGACTTTCCTTTTATGATCCTGAAGTACCAAAGCAGGACGGAGAAGACTCACTTTACAGTGCACAGCACTTGGCATTTTTTCAAGCTGTCCAGCTTCTGCCAACAGCAGGTTCAGAACTGCCAGTTCTTTAAAAACTTTATTTGAAAGATATATTTCCACAGTTTATTCATGGCAATAAGTGCTTCTCACCCTCAAGATGTTAACGCGGTTGCTCTGAGCAAATGGGCAGAGAGTCCTCCAGACGATTTTGTGAGTAATTACTATTTTTTTAATAATAATAAAAATCATTGCAGAGAGGCCCCAAGCTATTTTGGTGTCTGAGATAGAAAATCCAATTGTCCCTCTGTGGTGATCAACATATAACTAAAATGTTGGCAATTTACAGCCCTTTCATGTCACCCCCCAAATCTTCCATCTCTGAAGGCAGACTGCATCACCTCTTAACAGAGCCAAGCCTGAATAATTTCCCCAGCAATTTAAGGCTGAAAATAAAGGCCAGTGAGACATGGAAGTGGACAAGATGTGAACATGGTTTTACACAGTGTGTGTGTTAAATTTAAAAGCAGACACAGAGGACTAGGATCAGAGGATAAAGATCAAATCAGTAGGTGCAGGCGGTTTAAGCCTTCACCCAATGCTGATTATCAAATAGAAGTTAAACCCTTGAATTATTATTATTATTATTATTATTATTATTATTATTATTATTAGGGGGGGGGGACACCAGAAAATCTTATTTACATGACCAGTTTGGCACTGTAGCCTTGACATTAAGCATGGGCAATGGAAATGCTTCTTCACTATCTTACACCCATGTATATTTTAAGGTATATGGACTGAGGGATTTTCTGCCTGGGAAAAGTTGACTGTGATTAGCATCTATTGGACAGTTCCCATGACAGCACCAATATACCTGGACTCTCAGTCTTTGGAGCGTTGTTGATTAATTTTTCAATATCCGAGCGCCTGGAAATTGTGAAGACGGGGGTCGGAGTGAAGGTGAAGAACTTGCTGTGCCCACTGTTAAGAATGTCATGTCTTCTCTGCTTCGAGGCCACCATGATCACCCCAGCCCTAATTATAAGTTCAACGGACAATGCTGAAAATGGTTCAAAGACAGCTGGAAGTGGCTTGAGAAAGGCTTCACTTTCCCATACACGTATTTCTTTTGTCATCTCCACTCCAACAGGTTTTGCAGGTTTTTGAAGCAGAAATAAACCTTCAAAACCCATTTACCAGAAGCAAAAAATAAAATCAGTATATTCACTATGACCAGGAATTCCTTCTTCATACCACGTTCGACTTTCCAGTGAAAAGCTATTGTCTGCTTTCAGTCTAAGTTGCTCTGATTTTTAAAATCTGTCACTCAGAGCCAAACGAGATGTGACATTAAATTAGAGGGCTTCCAGAGGAGGGTTCAGTATTGTAAATGGGTAGAGGAGATGGCAGAAATGTAGAGGAAAGGGTTGGGGAGTTTTTCCTTCAAAGATTTCCCTCCGTTTTTCTGGATTAAAGGATATGGCTTGGCATTTTGATGTGTATGGTGCACTGTGCGTTTAAAGCATTCTTATACAGTGGTACCTCGGGTTACAGACGCTTCAGGTTACAGACTCCACTAACCCAGAAATAGTACCTCAGGTTAAGAACTTTGCTTCAGGATGAGAACAGAAATTGTGCAGTGGTGGCGCGGTGGCAGTGGGAGGCCCCATTAGCTAAAGTGGTACCTCAGGTTAAGAACAGTTTCAGGTTAAGAACAGACCTCCAGAACGAATTAAGTTCTTAACCCGAGGTACCACTGTATAACTATAAGCCATGAGTAGGCAAACTAAGGCCCGGGGGCTGGATCCAGCCCAATCACCACCTAAATCCGGCCCACAGACTGTCCAGGAATCAGCATGTTTTTACATGAGTAGAATGTGTCCTTTTATTGAACACATGTCTCTGGGTTATTTGTGGGGCATAGGAATTTGTTCACTATTTTTTTCCAAATATAGCCCAGCCCCCCACAAGGTCTGAAGGACAGTGGACCGGCCCCCTGCTGGAAAAGTTTGCTGACCCCTGCTATAAATAGCCATGGCTTCCCTCAAAGAATCCTGGGAGCTGCTGTTTATTAGGTGTGTTTAGAGTTGTCAGGAGATTTCCTGTTTCTCTCCAAGAGCTTAAGTTTCTAGAAGGTTTTCACAATCATTCCCTCTTCTCAGGGAACTCTGGGAATGGTAGCTCTGCAAGAGGAACATAAAGCTATATTACCATAAAGCGCATTTAAACAGTAATAAGTGTAGAGCTAATATCTGGAGGCGGGGCCATCTGCCTCCGAGGGGCATTGTGGGAAGAAGAATCCTGGCTGGTGCCAAAATAAAAAGTTACAGTGGTGCCTCGCAAGACGAAATTAATCTGTTCCGCGAGTCTCTTCGTCTTGCGGTTTTTTCGTCTTGCGAAGCATGGCTATTAACGGCTTAGCAGCTTAGTGGCTTAGCGGCTTAGTGGCTATTAACGGCTTAGCGGCTTAGCGGCTTTAAGAAAAAGGAAACAAACTCGCAAGAACTCACAAGCCCATAGGGATATTCGTCTTGCGGAACGACTCAAAAAATGGAAAACCCTTTCGTCTAGCGAGTTTTTCGTCTTGCGAGGCATTCGTCTTGCGGGGCACCACTGTAATTCCTTAAAAAAATTGTGTTTGTTCTGAGCAGAAACTCCCTCCTTAATACAACAGGCGAAGGGATTTTCCTCAGGACTGCTACAGGGGTGGAAAGGGTTAAATCGACCCTCCTGAGAACCCAGTAATAATTAATAAAGGAGAAAAAGTTAGTAAATGAAAGAAGTTAATATTATTAAAAATACGAACTTGGAAAACTGCTAAACAGGTGATATAATGAAACTCAGAGGGGATTCGAGGAAGTCAGTTATCAATGTAATGAAATTAGGATTTGGAAGTAATAATTCTTTTTTATGTGTTTTTCTTTGTTTTTGTGTATTGTAATGTTTTTCTTTTCTCTTGTTTCTTTTTTATGTGATAAGTGTGAAAACCAATAAAAAAAATTTGGGGGGAAAAGAAAACTCCTGAGGCGGCTGTAAAAAAAATAAAATGAAATCTAATTAATTAATTCTGTCACTCAAGGACAGTCATCTTTCAGTCTGTTTCTGACAGCCACGTTTGTTCTGAAAGGGTTGAGGAGGTTGATGGACTCTTCACTGCTTCCTCGAATCAGCGTAAAAGTAATGTGCATGGCTGCCAATAAGGGAGCTGCTTGTACATACCAGCTATGGAAATATTTTCTCACATAAATAGCCAAATTTAGCTCTGGGTTTTATCCATACATATTCATGGAGCCCCGTGAGTTCATTGAGGTTGGATGAGGTTAAAGGAAAGCAGCTGCAGATTCAACTTTGAAATCTTCACTCCACTCCAGAGTTGCCTCTACTAATGAAAAAGAAAAGCAGATTTTTTTTTGCACTGCTTGCTTTTATGGATGTCTGAATGGGTACTTCATAAATCTTGGTGTGACATACCTAGTGCTAACTATTCATAAATTATAGTGTACCGTATGATGGATATTCTAACATGAGAGCAGGACCATTGCTAAATATTAATGCACACAGGGCACAACGCCATAACACAAATTTGCATATGCTAATTTTTATAGAGAAATGCCTTTGGGAATCTCTTAATTGTGGCTTAATTGTTGGGTGGGAGGAAATAGTTCATATTAACTTTGTTTTGGAAAAATCCTTGAAACCTGCAGATGTTCACAGTTTTAAGCACATTGCTGTGATGTGGGGACTAACAGATGGACAGCAGAAGAGGCTTCCGTGATCCCTTATTGTTGCAAAAGGACTGCAAGTTTGGAAGGATAAACATCAGACATCCATTACTCAACAGTCTGAGGTTATTACTGCTCTTTCTATGTTTGAACATATATCACGCCATTGCCAATCTTACTGGGATATCTGTTTCGGCATATGGTCTGCTTAGATTGCACACACAGAGAGAGAGAGAGTTTTGGAGAACCCTTTTGTTTTCATGGGCTGACCTGAGTCATCAGTCACTGGAAAAATGATGTCAGGTGTGCTTTGAAGTCCCAATGCCATCTGTATAGTGCCGATGGGACCTCAGTTCCCCCCACTCTTATGTCCAGCTTGTAAATTTAAAAACCAACAACACACACGTGAAAATTCATCAGAATTTTAGTGCAACTTTCTCCTGATATACACATTTTTGCAAAGCAATTCCCACAAAGCAATAGCATACAAACATGCATTGCATTTCCCCCCCACTGATATATGCCTTTTTATGGGCACTTTACCCCAGTACAGTGGTGCCTCGCAAGACGAATGCCTCGCAAGACAAAAAACTCGCTAGACGAAAGGGTTTTCCGTTTTTTGAGTCGTTCCGCAAGACGAATTTCCCTATGGGCTTGCTTCGCAAGACGAAACGTCTTGCGAGTTCTTGCGAGTTTGTTTCCTTTTTCTTAAAGCCGCTAAGCCGTTAATAGCCGCTAAGCCGCTAATAGCCGCTAAGCCGCTAATAGCTGTGCTTCGCAAGACGAAAAAACCGCAAGACGAAGAGACTCGCGGAACGGATTAATTTCGTCTTGCGAGGCACCACTGTATATACACATTACTTAGCTGGAGAACTGCCAAATTTACAGAAATGCAAATTTTGAAGGATGGCTGTGTTTCAGTTCCCAAAATTGTTTTGGAAAGTATGAATTAGAGAGCTTTGTCTTTAAATGTGAGCTGAATCAATTTTCTCCTCATTCCTATTCAGAAGGAATCTCTTGGGAACCATATGCTTGCATTCTGTGGCTCAGGAGCCAGCAGGGCCAAAGCCACCCCACACTATTAAGAAGAGAGGCAGCAATAACATGGGGAATGGCAATTTTAAGGGAGAAAGCTAGAGGGAAAGTGTGTGCAGCGGTGATGATTTTAACCTCTCCTCCCTCTTTGTTACCTGGATGGAATCAGATGGGATGGGAATCCATCTTCCCATCTGTGCCTTGGACCATGAGGCACTGCAAGCAACCCTTTCATTCCTAAGGAGCAGGCAATCATTAAGAAACACAGCTCACTTCAGAACATTCCTGTTTTATAAAACACACACTCCCAGCTGAAGAAATATTCTTGGACAACATCTAATGAAGGCATTGCTTTCAAAGACTCTGTTTCTGATCAAAGATTCTCAGCTTTGCTGCAAGGGATTTTTTTTTTCCATTTTCCATTTATGAATTGCATTGTGTTTAGGAAACCTGATGTTTTCCATGGTTTCGTTCATTTCAAGATGGCCTCCCATTTGCTATGTTGTCAGGGATGCCTCAGGTCCCAGCTCACAAAGGACCAACGCCAGTGTCTCTTTATATACAAAAGTCTTTATTGAAGTTCATTGTCGGTTTTACATCCGTGGCGCGCATCCCTACGTCTGTAACCTTAGACCGTTGAAGCTCCGTCTGATTCTTCCCCTCCCCTACACCAGCTTAACACCCGAGCTTTGCTCCACCTCTCTCTATGCCCTTTTCTCCTCTGGGTCCTCCTGCCCCCTGGGGTTCCACCCCTCCTGGACTCTTCGGAGGCGGATTCCTCTGACTCCTCCCCCTTTCTCCGGCGGGCTTTGGGACCTGGCTCCCAATCCGGACTTTCTGCTGACCCGCGCGCCTGCACATTTGAACTTGGCGCGCGCGCCCAGCCGGCCACTTTCCTCCTAACGGCTACACTGCTCCTGTCACTGCTTCCTCCTTCGGAGGGGCTGGCTGGAACTGACCTCCGCTCCGCCCCTCCACTCTCCGACGGAGGCGTGGTCAGTTCTGACTCTCTCTCTCTCCCTGCTGGAGTGGACGCCGGTCCTGCTCTGTGGGCTTCTTCCCCCCCGCTACGCTCTGGCAGGGAAGCTGGCCCTGATTTCCAGCTGCCGCTTGGGGACTCACCGCTGGCCCCCCTTGCCCTGACCCTGGGCGCCTCTTTCTGAGAGTCTTCTGATTCGCTGGAGAGACTCATGGAATCTCTCGAGTCACTGTCATATCCTCCTAAGCTCCCCTCAGATTCCTCCCCTTCGCTCTCCAACCCCTCTTTCCCCCGTGGCTCTGCCCCTGAGCCCCTGACATATGTGAACCCTGATTGGCTGGGATCACCCATGTGATTAATCTCGGGAGAAATCAGTGCTTTTTTCTGGGGTACTCAAGGGTACCAGCACCATTCCCCCCCAAAAAAATGTTAGAAATGTGGCACTTACAGTAACAACTTCATGGTGAGTACTGGCACCTTTTTTCTTAAAAAAAAAACACCCTGGGAAAAATTGATACAGGAAGGAAAATAAGAAGAGAAGAAGGAAGAAGAACAGGAATAATAGCATGAGCAGGAACTATGGCAGCAAACAGAAAGGTTCACTGGAGAAAATATTTACAGTATCTTCTTGCATTGTTGCACAGATCATCCAAAAATTGAAACAGGAGAATATCTGGCACAGATCTAGTTATAATTCTAACTATACACTTTATGGTATATTTTCGGTTTCTTTGGGATAAAATCATTTGAACTTGATTAGTTAATCCTGTGTAGGAGTTTTTATTTTAAAAAAATGATGGAGCTTTCACTCAGGCCGTCCTTCCCACAACACACACACCTTAACTTTTAAGTGGTACAGTCCAGGAACAGTTTTCCTGTGTGGTGAGTTGTTTGCCTAAAGAACCCATATGTAATTGGAAGCATACTTTAACTGTTCTTGCAGAAAGGCCCTTAGTGCAACTTGCCCGTGTAAAAACTTCACGTTCCATTCATGTGCCATTAGAAGTTTTAATAGCCATGAGTAATCATGAGTAAAATAAATACTATTCATTTTAATTGGTGTAAAATGCTTTTAAGTGGGAAAGGAAAGACTCCCAGTGTTATTTTTAAGCTATGAACATTTTGCATGGTTGGGTTTATTTATTTTTAGGGGGGGAAATATATTGGGGAAAAATTATTTCCCAGGCATAATGTTATTGTTGATTTAACTCTGTTGCTGCCAACTTAATTGCTACTTCATTTCTTCAGTTCCATAGTATCTTCTCTCTTTTTTTGAAGGGGGGACCCCCATTTGGAAGTTCTAGATGAGAACAGGATGGGTGGGCACCACTAGCAGAGTCGTGTCTGTTTTTTTGCTGGCTCCACTGCTGTGAAACAGCCTGGAAGGCAGAAAAGTACAGCAATCAGATGTGGGAAGCAAACCTGGTGTGGTTACAATTCAAAATACTTACTGTCAGAGACTGGACTGAGGAGGAACACACACACACACACACACACACACACACACACACACACACCCCTGCTTCCCAGAAAAGAGAGAGACAGTATAGATTTAGAACAGTGGCTTGCAGAAGGTCACAGTTCAGAGGCTGCAGAGAGGAGAAGCTGGGAAATATTGGGAGAGGGGCAGGAGGAAGAAGAAGCACCTGGGGGGAAACAGCTGACAGACTCAATGTCTTTGGAAAGCATACCAGAGCCCGCCTCCCCAGGTCCCGGCAAGCATTGAGAGAAGGGAAGCAGAAAGCTCAGAGGCAGAAAGTACAGATCAGCTGGCGCAGAGATGATGTATGATAGGAGAGATGGAGGGGGTGGGACTTTACTCGGAGCAACGCCATTATCCAAGAGAGACGGCATTTCTACGTCTCTCTCTGTGACTACTAAATAAAAGACTTGGTAAGAACTCTTCTTGTTTATCTATTTCTTGGCTACCCACTGTGGGAGGGATCAGATTCCCTGAAATCTGACACTTACAGGCTAAGAAGCCTCTAAAAGTGGTTTCTAAGATAAAATGCAAAACAATGGCAAGCAGCAAATAATTTAAAAGATGACGACAACAACAACAACAACAACTGCATCCAGCCCACAAAATTTTTGCCTATACAGTAGGTAGCTCTACCAGCATGTAGAAAGCTGACTTACACCAGGCCAGGTAATAAACCCATCTGGCCTACTATATACCAATGATGGGGAACCTGTAGTTCTTCGTATGTTGTTGGACTCCAACTCCCATCAGCCACAGCCTGGGTGGCCAATGGTCAAGGGTGATGGGATTTGTAGGCCAACAACTTCTGGAGGATTGCAGGTTCCTCAGCCCTTGTCTGCTCTGACTGGCAGTGACTCTCCAGGGCCATGAGCAGAGACATTTGGTGTAGTAGTTAAGAGCGGTAGTCTCATAATCTGGTGAACTGGGTTCACGTCTCTGCTCCTCCACATGCGGCTGCTGGGTGACCTTGGGCTGGTCACACTTCTCTGAAGTCTCTCAGCCTCACTCACCTCACAGGGTGCCTGTTGTGGGGGAGAAAGGGAAAGGAGAATGTTAGCCGCTTTGAGACTCCTTCGGGTAGTGATAAAGCGGGGTATCAAATCCAAACTCTTCTTCTTCCCTTCACCTGCTTATTTGTTCCTTCTAACCGAAGATGCCTGGGACCGAACTTGCATTCTGCTTGCAAAGCAACGATCGCTTCCCCAGAAAGAGTAGCCACTCTGCTAAGTGGGATAAAAGTTCATTGAGTTGGGAGAGCCATAATATATTTAATAGTTAATGTTCAAACTGCAAGGTAAACAGACCCTGAGTCCAAGGAAACTCTTCGGCTCATACCTTGGAGGAATTAAGTGGTTCTTTAGAAATATTAAGGAAGCATTTTCTCTCCTGACACAATAATCCCATGCAGAGAAGAGGAAATGCCACAGTTCCGATTCCTTCAGGTTGCCAGGAATTCTTCTTGAAAAACATAAAAGCAGCAGCATCCCTTTGAAAAAGCCAGTGCACAGGCTCCCATGGTGTAGTGATCGCCCCAAGGTTTTTTTTAGAGACTATCAGGATATAAGGGGGTATAGCTCAACAGCCCTGAGGGCAGAGCATCATAGATACTGGCACTCAGGGGCGCCGACTTATAAAAAATATTGGGGGGGCCATGCTGGTCAAGGAAGGCTCCCCTCCTCCAAAGCAGACCCGATCCAGGCGGCTCCATAAAGCTCCTGGAGAGAGGCGGGGGGGGGGGCGCGGAGAGACAATGCCAAAACTCAGGGGGCTCCTTGAGCCAATTGCCAGAGATGAGCCCCGCAGGGGGAGACAGGGTCCTCTATCGCCCACCCCAGCTGCCCTTCTTGTATCTACAGCCAGTTTGGCAGGGGGCGGTGGAAGGGTCTGGAAGGAGCGGGGACCACCGCGGAGCACACATACCGGGAGCTGGAGAGGCGAGGCCCAGCCGAGAAGGGGCCAGCCCGGAAGGCGCAGCTTCACAGCCGAAGCTGTCCTCGGCTTGGGGAGCCGGAGAAGCTGTCGGGTCAGGGCCCTGGCGCAGGCCTAGCCGCTCCCGCGACGCCTCTTTGCTCCCGGGATCGGGGCCGCCAGCTCAGCGCTGGAGCTGAGGGAGCCCCCAGGCAGGCCTGCGAGCAAAGGCAGAGCCGCCGGGCGGTGGCCGCTTCTGCAAGGCGGCCGGAGAAGCGGGGACCCCCTCCCCTCCCCGCGTCCCCCCCACTCGCTCCCCCCTCTGAAACTTTGTTAACACTTCCACGCTGAGCCTCTGACAATAGGGGCGGGCCAAGGGCATGACGCGGCTGGGCCCTCTGGACTCGCGCCCCCCCAAATAATTTTCTCAAATTATTGGGGGGGCAGAGCCCCCCCAAACGAATTTTTGAGGGGGCTCGGGCCCCCTCAGGCCCCATGGAGTCGGCGCCTATGCTGGCACTGCTATTGATTCTTTTTCTAAGCAGCAAGTGAATGGCAGACAGAGCAATAGTCTACCTTGGATTAGAAGAAGAAGAAGAGTTTGGATTTGATATCCCGCCTTTCACTCCCTTTAAGGAGTCTCAAAGCGGCTGACATTCTCCTTTCCCTTCCTCCCCCACAACAAACACTCTGTGAGGTGAGTGGGGCTGAGAGACTTCAGAGAAGTGTGACTGGCCCAAGGTCACCCAGCAGCTGCATGTGGAGGAGCGGAGACGCGAACCCAGTTCACCAGATTACGAGACTACCGCTCTTAACCACTACACCACACTGGCTCTCACACTGGATTAGGGCAGGAGTTGGGAACTTACAGCCCTCCAGATGTTTTTGAATCCCAGTTCCCTTCAGCCCCAACCAGTATGGCCAATGGACAGGTTCACCATTCTTGAATTAGGGACATATTGGAGAAGCTGAACTCCATGCTGGATTCCTGGCAGATGGACTCATGATGAAATATTCCAAGTGATGTTTTGCATGGACAGGCAGAGTCCCCCCAACCCCAGGCGACCCCTGAGCGGAATAATGACTCAAGACAACATGCTATGGGGTTAAAATTGCCCACAACTTTATTAAGTTTCAGATGTAGGGAGACCTTGGCTCAGGCATTGGGCGTTTATCCTTCCCAGTCCCCAGCCAGGATCTGGGAGACTTCAGGGTTATCCAGAATGTGTGGGGATTGGGCTGGCTCTGGAGAACATATGTTCAAGCAGAGAGACCACCCCCCGTTTCACCGCCGTTGGAGGGGAGAGCAATGACAACCTCTCGATGTATGGCCAATGCCTCCCCTCAAAACCCCTTTAATGGGGAACCCTGGTATCACCACCGCAAGGGAAGATAGACTAAAGGATTCCGCCCAAGGCCTGAAACCACCAAAGTTGTGACGTTTTGCTACGGGAAAGGCAAAACCTGCCAATGCAGGAAAATTCCTTTCCGGCCCTTCAACAGCGACCCTGACATAGCAGCGCCTGCGTACCTGTGGAGAAGTTAACCTGCAAAAGAAGACTTAACTGAGGGTGGGTAGGGTGGGAGAAGCTCTGGAGCCAGCTGCCGCTTCGCAGGTAAGATTCACCTTCTGTTGTGTGGGCAGGACAGCCCCTCCCCTTACCTGGCCAATCCCCTGGCAATGCCTCCCCAGGTGGGATTGGGCAATTGGCTGAGGTAGGCGGAGACCTCCAGGTATCCAGCCTGGGGAGGATGAAGCCAGCCCGACCTACCAGGAGTCGCACTGGGATCCGGGGGGCTGCGCGTGACCACACAAAAGGAACCCCCATTTGATGTGGGGAGCAGTCATTCCCACTTACCTGGGCTCCTTTGGGAGAGAGGGCAGGATATGTTCAGGGGAAAAGCTGAGTAGCTAACAAAAACTGACAAACCACAACATTACAATTAAACCCCATAGATACACACATGCACCATATATGATTTTAAAAGCTCATTATTTGAACATTTAAAACAGATAAAAGCATCAGGTGATAAAAATGCAGCGCTCAAAACAAAACTCCCTGAAAGAAGTGGTTTTATGACCTGTTGGAAGGTAAGCAGAAGTGGACCCAGGTGGACCCAGTTGAAAATGCTCATATTAGTGTGAAATTCATAAACAGATTAGGCCCCAAATAGCTGAGAGACTGCCCCCTTCCCTATAGACCCTCTTGGGTGAAAAAATCAGCAGAGGGGGCTCTCTTGGTAGTTTCACCACCCTGTGGTAACCCTGAAGTTTTGGAATTCCTTCAGTATGTCTGGCACATTCATTATGCAGCTGCCATTGTATGCTGTAGATATTTACCCTGCTCTTTACCCAGGCCATTGATGCCATAACTATATATCTGGATCTACATATCTAGATATCTAGATCGATCTACCCATCTTATTATCTTGACCGCAATTTGTTTTAGACTGATTTTAATATTCTATTTTTTAAAAAATTGCTGTGGGTTGTTCTGCCAGTGCAATGATTTCTGCTTGCACAATGTTCTCCACCTCTTCTCCCTGCCCCCCACTCGTCCCCTAAATCTGTTCTATGGATTCCCACAATCCCATGGATCAGATATGGGGAAGGTTCAGGGCAGAAGCAGGGGGAGAAGAGCAAAACATGAGCTAACAGGACGCAGCAGTTGAATACCTGAATACTTCCCACAAACCCATCCTAAGCATAGCTGTCAACTTTTCCCTTTTCTTGCGAGGAATCCTATTCGGAATAAGGGAATTTCCCTTTTAAAAAGGGAAACGTTGACAGCTATGATCCTGTGACCTTATGGCGAAAGGTTGGTAGGACATCAAAACAACAACAGCTATTCAACTGGGTAGATCAGTGGATCTCCTATGGATCAATGGAGCTACAATGGACTAATACTGGATATTGCTGAATTATTTGTTTTATTTTGCCACTGCTAATGTTGTCATTTGTATACACCATTTTTCCTCCTGATGGAGCCTAAGGTGGTTAAGAATAAGAGCCTCAGTGTCAATATATAATACAATTAAAAAAATATAGCAACAACATATCAAAATCAAAACAATTCAACGGATACATTCAAAAGCATGCTAAATTCAAAAGTGCAATAATCATTTACTGTTTATTAATAATTATTATTGCATTCTGTGTTTTTAACATTTTGTTGCAGGCTGTCCAGAAAAGGTATATTGCTGGTTGTCTTTACAAATAATTAATGAAATAACAACAGTTCAACTTTATAACATCTCAGACTTATCAATTATCACATTACAAAAATGATTCTAGCATCGGCTACAGAAGGCAAAGCAATAAAAACCTGTGGTTCTTGATCAAGATTACTATTGGCATGATGTACTGGCGTGACACATGCATTGTTATTAGGATCTGCTTTCTCTCCCAGCTCCACAGCCTTTGCTGTCTCCACCGAGCCTTTTTCTGGATTCAAAGCCTGGCATTTGTCCCCACTTCCCCCTGGGGCTTCATTGACTCTCCTTCCATCCTGAGCTACTGGCTCAGACCATATTGTACAGCAAGCGAGGCTGATGGCTTCTTTTCCTCTCGTTTGACCCTCCCTGCAAATAATTACTTCAGTTAGGTAGCACTGTCATTCCCTTCTTCTTCCTCCTCCGCCACCCCCGAGGACCCCACATGGACAGGAAGCAATTTGTTAAAAGGGCAGTCAGTGTGGTCATTTCAGAGCACTTCACATATGGTAGCACTAAAGCTGTAATTCGTGTCCTTGCATCACCTCGGCATGGCAAAGGAAGCCAGAATGGACTAAAGAGGACGCATGGAATTGTAATCTGGCAACTCCCATTTTCATTCAGGCGTATACTATGATGGGATATTAATGGCAAGCCCAGGAAAGAAGTATCCCGTGATGAAGAATTCATTTTTATGAAGTTCAGAGTTGCATGGGATTTTTTAAATTTAAAAAAAAAAAAACACATTAGAAATTGTGACTCCATAAAGATTAAGACAAGTGGATATTGAATCAGTTCTCATTCCTCAAATGGAGAATAAATTAGGGGTGGGATAAATGAGTTTGGAAACTGGTCTTATGTTACAGAAGTCAGTCCCTCATGTGGTTCCCAACCATTTTGGTACAGCAACCTACAAGTCCAACTTTACTTGGTATGAGGACCCAGCCATTTATTTTCACCTGATTTTTAGACTTCAGGTCTGTGGTGGTCATCAGTTTCATGCATTTTAACAGCAAGTTTGCCTACTTTATAGCCGGTACTTGAAGTATCCAAGCCAAAATTTACTTAATGCCCCTACTAATGTGGAATTTGTTGAAATATTTATAATACCTATAAAGTTATTTACAGGGGATTTTTACGGGAATGTAAGAGCACCAATCATCTGATTGCAAGATACTGATTCATAAGCTATAAAAATTATTCTAAAAGCATTACACAACAGTCTTAGATGTAACTATGAATATTTTTAATAGTTGTATTCACTATAAAGTCCATTTTGACAGGTATCAGTGGAATGGCTGAGCATTC
This sequence comes from Podarcis muralis, assembly GCF_964188315.1. Classification (NCBI taxonomy): domain Eukaryota; kingdom Metazoa; phylum Chordata; class Lepidosauria; order Squamata; family Lacertidae; genus Podarcis; species Podarcis muralis. The sequence continues at coordinate 16,436,136 of NC_135655.1, read as the reverse complement.
ATGTTGCCAACAATCCGGTCAGTGAAGGGTTTGATGGTTGTGAGAGTCTCACATCGTTTTTTACATGTATCCTGTATTTCATCTTCACAGCAATCATTGCTGGAAACCCTGTCTCGCAAAAGATATGTATACAGCACAGATACTGCTTCATCCTCAAGCTCAGGATACTCAGTAGTAACTGAGTAATTTTTGTAACAGAAAGCCAAAATTCAGATGACCTCACTTCCAGAATTTTGTATTTGATGGTTCTATCACATGGCGATGACAAACCTAGACTGCATCTTAAAAAGCAGAGACATCACCTTGCAGACAAAGGTCCGTATAGTTGAAGAAGAAGAGGAAGAAGAAGAAGAAGAAGAAGAAGAAGAAGAAGAAGAAGAAGAAGAAGAGGATGAGGAGTTTGGATTTGATATCCCGCTTTATCACTACCCTAAGGAGTCTCCAAGCGGCTAACATTCTCCTTTCCCTTCCTCCCCCACAACAAACACTCTGTGAGGTGACTGGGGCTGAGAGACTTCAGAGAAGTGTGACTGGCCCAAGGTCACCCAGCAGCTGCATGTGGAGGAGCGGAGATGCGAACCCGGTTCCCCAGATTATGAGACTACCGCTCTTAACCACTACACCACACTGGCTCTCAGCGATGGTTTTCCCAGTAGTGATGTATGGAAGTGAGAGCTGGACCATAAAGAAGGCTGATTGCCGAAGAATTTTGATGCAGCTGCCCCCTTGTAAATCATCAGCACTGGCAAGCTAGGCAACTGACCAATAGTAGGAGCTTTTATATGCATACGTGCTGGGCTATCTATAAACTCAGACATTCTGCATCCTATTCAGTGTCTCTGTGATTCAGGGGTTTAAATTTTGAGATACAGTCACAGCAAATTAATAGATGCCTCCGCTCTGAGTCTGCGGCACTTCCAGCATTTCATGTTCCACATCTGAATGGCTGTAATGAGGTCCAATTAAATCCTTTGCAGAAGTCTGAATTGTGTCATTTTACCTCCCACAGCACCTTTTCAGTGCAGCTCTAAAAATGGTTGACGGTTGCTTGGTCCTCATTCTCCCTCTTACTGGAAACACAGTGACTTCCTTTGGCTACGGCTGTAGCAGGGTCTTTTCCGCAGCTGACCGTCACATACAGTTCAAGTGACCATCACATTGGGGAAATGTGTGGGAAACAGTCCAGGAGTCTGGTGCTTCCAGTAATCATCAGCGTGCTCCAGACACTAAATGGAATGTGTCTGATGGTTTCAGCATAAATGGAGCTTATGGACTAATGACTTGCCCACGCATTGCTATCAGCACACAATTCTAGACAGGAATGATTTGATGCTGTCTCTGGGAAGACAGCTGAGGGAAAGAGTCTTCTCTTTTCAATTCTGAAGCAGCTCCACTTATGTAAAATGGGATCTTGCTAGAATCAAGCAAAGACGTAGGGAAATGGTTCATGGGAACCAGGATAATAGCAATGAATATATTTTCATGGCCAGGGGTCATTCTTGCACCTCTTGGTGCAGTGTCAGTTCCAGATTTTGAGGGCTCTTGAGCAACATATGCTCCATGGGGCCCCTGTCGCTTCCATCAGTGAGTCCACCTCATGGGTAGTCAACGGATTGCCCTTCAGATGTTGCTGGATGACAACTCCCCTCACCCCTGACTGCTGTCCATGTGGCTGTGGGTGATGGGAACTGGAGTCCAACAACATCTGCAAGGAACCATTTTGGATGTTCCTGGTCTACTCCTCACTGTAGGACAGTGTTTTTCAACCTTTTTTGGGCAAAGGCACACTTGTTTCATGAAAAAAATCACGGGGCACACCACCATTAGAAAAATGTTAAAAAATTTAACTCTGTGCCTATACTGACTATATATAAACTTACCGGGCTGCTGCTGCTGCTGCACAGGGCTGGACTCACTCGTCTCTCTTCCGAGACCCGACCGTGACCGACTGGTTCCAGATGACATCCTCACCTCACGCTGCACCTGCGGCCTGGTCTGGATCCAGATGCAGTCTCTCTGCAGTGCCGACTCTCGCCGAGTCCTGGTCTCCATCCGTCTCCTCCTGCTCCGGTCCTCCTGGTGACTCAAGTCGCGACATCTTCTTCTCTCTGCTGCTGCACACACTGTGCTTGGGCAGGAAGGAAGTCAGAAGATGATGTCCTACTGTGATAGGTCCAGGCTGGAGTCTGGACCAATCACAGCCCGGACATCAGAAAAGTGGAGGGTGTCCCCCTGAGGAGCGCCAATCGGCGCCCCTGCTGGCCGAGGGTGGGGTCAACCCCCCCACCATACCCAGGACACAGTCTGGCGCCCGCCTAGTGGGCGAAAATTTGACATTTATTTTTTAAAAAAAATCTTTCAGATTTTTCAATTTTTCCCACGGCACACCAGGCAACATCTCGCGGCACACTACTGTGCCGCGGAACAGTGGTTGAAAAACACTGCTGTAGGAAAAGATTTAGACACTAGGAGAGAACATATTGTTTAGGTATCATCTTTCGTTGCTCACATTAGTGAGATTAGCAGAATAACATACTTCGCGACTTAAGCTTGGAAGCTAAGACGAAGTTGATTTAACCTTCTAGAAACAACAATCCAGGATGCTTTAAGGAGGACTGGATTTTCCTGGTATTAGCTCTTTTCTCCCCATTACAAACAACAATCACACACACATTGTTTTGTGAAATAATAAAAGTAGTATTTACTTACATAATCCAGGTCTTGAAGCAGCAATTACAGTAGCAAAATGAAGGCAGGTTTGTAACTACTACCTAAGCTACCAAAAATACAAAATGTAAGATCAAAAATTGTGTCTGAGCTATAGAGCTCAGACATGACATGTGGTCAGCTTGGAAGCATAATGAAGAAAGAAGAGGCTGCCCAGGCAGGAAGGAAGTATGAGGTCCAGCGCCGAGGGCCTTCTGGCAGTTCCCTCATTGCGAGAAGTGAGGTTACAGGGAACCAGGCAGAGGGCTTTCTCGGTAGTGGCGCCTGTCCTGTGGAATGCCCTCCCATCAGATGTCAAGGAAATAAGCAGCTCTCTTTAAAAGACATCTGAAGGCAGCCCTGTTTAGGGAAGCTTTTAATGTTTGATGCATTAAAGGTAAAGGTAAAGGTACCCCTGCCCGTATGGGCCAGTCTTGACAGACTCTAGGGTTGTGCGCCCATCTCACTCAAGAGGCCGGGGGCCAGCGCTGTCCGGAGACACTTCCGGGTCACGTGGCCAGCGTGACATCGCTGCTCTGGCGAGCCAGAGCCGCACACGGAAACGCCGTTTACCTTCCCGCTAGTAAGCGGTCCCTATTTATCTACTTGCACCCGGGAGTGTTTTCGAACTGCTAGGTTGGCAGGCGCTGAGACCGAACAACGGGAGCGCACCCCGCCGCAGGGATTCGAACCGCCGACCTTTCGATCGGCAAGCCCTAGGCGCTGAGGCTTTTACCCACAGCGCCACCCACGTCCCATTTGATGCATTACTGTATTTTAATATTTTGTTGGAAGCCACCCAGAGTGGCTGGGGAGGCCCAGCCAGATGGGCGGGATATAAATAATAAATTGTTGTTGTTGTTGTTGTTGTTGTTGTTGTTGTTGTTGTTGTTGTTATTTTACAGCTTCCTGCCAAGGCAGACAAAGGAGGCCCAGCCAGATGGGTGGGGTATAAATAATAAATTGTTGTTGTTGTTGTTGTTGTTGTTGTTGTTGTTGTTGTTTTACAGCTTCCTGCCAAGGCAGACAAAGGAAGTGATTTCACAGAGTAATCTGTAGCAAATTTTACAGGAAAGTTCTGTGAGCCTCAGCCTCTTCATGTGCCTATCTGGCAAAACATTAATGGTTGGTTTGACTGCAAAAATCTTGCACACCCACTGCCATTACTGTAAGCTGCTATGCTTTGTCATTGCTGCTACCACCAGCTTGCTTACCAGGCAGCGAGTTAATTGGAAAGGAGGCAGCTAGGCCTAGGAGGGAGATCAGTTCTACTTTGCATTTTAATGGGAACCTACATAATTCTCATTTCCAAAAACAATATGCGAACCCAAACACCACTACGCTTCAAAATTTGCACTTCTCTGAATTTTCTACCCTGCATGTGGGCAAAAATGCATACATTTGTGAAAATAAAATACACTTCTCCAGCAAATTAATGTGTGCAAAAATGCATATATAAAGATGGCATTAAAATGTGTATATGAGTGAAAATAACATACAAAAATGCATCACGTTAGATGAAATTGCTGCAACAATTGGTCAAAACTGCATACAAAAATATGCTTATTAGGATATATTTGCACTAAATTGCTGACAAATTCTCATGAGGATTTTTTTAAAATAGAAAGAAACCACAAATAGTTGCAGAAATGTGATTTTAAAATTGGAAAAATGAGAAACTTCCAGAACTGAAATTTGTCAGTCTCTAGTTTCTTCTCCCCCTTTAAATCGTCAAACATTTGCCTCACTTCCTACATCACATGCACACACTTCCATTCTTGTGTGTCCAATGTATAAGCCCTCTGGACAGAGAGAGTGTGAGCTCTGGTGCTAAACAGAAGTTCAGGTAGAATAATTCATAATAGTAAAAGAGAAGCAAAGTTCACATCTTCATCTCATCGTTTGCCAAGGATGCACTGACACTAAAGATCCTGCTGAACATGCAGAGAGAGGGGAACAATTGTTCTGTGTGCCACAAAGTTCACACCACTTACAGCACCACAAGTCTGAGGTGCATAGCAGAAACAATTCACCTGATCTCTTCTGTAAACTGGAAGAACCTTCCTGTGCAGTTTTTGCCTTGATCTCCAAGCAAGCTTAGAAAATGATTTCAGCTTTAATTTTAATGAGAAAGAGGAAGGTTTTGCTGCTGTGGGAGAAGTTGAGAATGCCTTAATGGAGCAGAAATCTTTGAATCTCCTAGGCAACCTACCTTGAGCTTTTGTTACTTATTCCTCTCTTATGTACACAATGAGTTCAACTCCTGCCGCTTATCTTGGAGCGTGTCAGTTTTCCGTGTACAGTTCTGCTGAGGTTTGGAGAACAATTAATGAATGCATCCACGTTTACTTGCTCAATAGAAAGAACAATGCCAAAAGAAAGGAAGGAACTGTTCCTCAGGCACTCGTTACGCCGTTCTCATAATCATTGTGATGTCAGCTAATAACACATCTGCTGCTCACGGCACACATTAGAATCATGGCCATTTAGTCTTGGTAAACACAAGAAGTATTCAAGAGGGACTGTGTTACTCATTCTCCACTCGACAGAGAATCAGTCAGGGTATCAACCAATTAAATATTTCTTTAATTGGTAAATCATTCCCTCTTTTGTTTTTTTATTCCATCTGACTCCGCACTGGATCCAGCCATATCCTGAACAAAATTGGGCTGCTTTGGGCAGAAATAGGCTTTGACCGAGTTGGGTTGAGACAGCCCCAGATCTTCCTGGACTGGGTTGAGCTGCATTCTGGGGCTGTCAAGGGGCCCAGCAGGGCTGGGGGGGGGGTTGATTGCCAAAGAATGGATGCTTTTGAATTATGGTGCTGGAGGAGACTCTTGAGAGTCCCATGGACTCCAAGAAGATCAAACCTATCCATTCTGAAGGAAATCAGCCCTGAGTGCTCACTGGAAGGACAAATCATGAAGCTGAGGCTCCAATACTTTGGCCATCTCATGAGAAGAGAAGACTCCCTGGAAAAGACCCTGATGCTGGGAAAGATGGAGGGCACAAGGAGAAGGGGACGACAGAGGACGAGATGGTTGGACAGTGTTCTCGAAGATACGAACATGAGTCTGACCAAACTGCAGGAGGCAGTGGAAGACAGGAGTGCCTGGCGTGCTCTGGTCCATGGGGTCATGAAGAGTCGGACACAACTAAATACCGTATTTTTCGCTCTATAACACGCACCTGACCATAACACGCACGTAGTTTTTAGAGGAGGAAAGCAAGAAAAAAATATTCTAAACAAAACAGTGGATGTATGATTTTTGTGGTTCATGCTGTGGCCACAAACGTGATCTGACGGTGAGTTTGGGGTAGCCCAATGCAAAAATCCTGTGGATCCATGTGGATCCATGCTTTGTAACCACGTTTTTGCGCCATTGCAGCCCCATGAAACAGTGGGTGCGTGATTTTTTTGGTGCAGGCTGTAGCCATGGACATTTTATGTGATCTGATGGTGAACCTGGGGTGACCCAGTGCAAAAATCCTGAGGATCCATGTGGATCCGTGCTTTGTAACCACGTTTTAAGTAGGGAGGGAAGGAAAAGCATTCAAGGGACAAGGAGCATGCGTGGGGTGTGTAGAGAAGGATGTGGCTAATGATGCAGGAAAGCGGTTAAAGGGGAGAAGGAACACGCGTGGGGTGTGTAGAGAAGGATGTGGCTAATGATGCAGGAGAGGGATTTAAGGGGAGAAGGAACACGCATGGGGTGTGTAGAGAAGGATGTGGCTAATGATGCAGGCGAGCGGTTAAAGGGGAGAAGGAACACGCGTGGGGTGGGTGGAGAAGGATGTGGCTAATGATGCAGGAGAGGGATTTAAGGGGAGAAGGAACACGCGTGGGGTGTGTAGAGAAGGATGTGGCTAATGATGCAGGCGAGCGGTTAAAGGGGAGAAGGAACACGCGTGGGGTGGGTGGAGAAGGATGTGGCTAATGCTGCAGGAGAGGGATTTAAGGGGAGAAGGAACACGCGTGGGGTGTGTAGAGAAGGATGTGGCTAATGATGCAGGAGAGGGATTTAAGGGGAGAAGGAACACGCGTGGGGTGTGTGGAAAAGGATGTGGCTAATGATGCAGGAGAGGGATTTAAGGGGAGAAGGAGCTCGAGTGGGGTGTGTGGAAAAGGAGCTTTTCGGCGAGCTGAGAGGGGAAGGGGGAGGGAAAGAGCACTGTTGCTTTAAAGGAGCCAACCAGACAGCAGCCACTTACAGCAGTGTAAGCAGCTCCTTTCCTCTCCCACTTTGCTTCTTCTCTCCCTCTTTGCTGCTTTACGCAGCTAATGGCGAATCCCCTGCAACCCAAGTCCTGCTCAGCGGATCAGCTGAGACGCTGGGAGAATCGTAATTTCCCTCTCTCCCTCATCCCGTGCCCTCCTGTCCCCAGCAGCCTTTTTAAAAACTTTTTTACTGGTTTTCACTGCGCTCGTGGCTCAGAGCCCTCCTGTGCCCTGCCGTCCCTCTGCAGCCTCATTGCTCCGTTTAGAGAGCGTTGCTAGCTGAGGCTGCAGCAGCTGTTGCTGGCTACGCGGCGCTTTTCCGGCTCCCTATGGCTCCCGTCTGTCCCTCCTCGCGTGTAAGCGGCTGCTGCCCGCTTTGCTGCCATGGCTCTCCTTCCCTCCCTCCCTCCTCGGCTCCTCCCCCTCCTCCTGGCTGTAAAGCAAGCAAAGCTTGCTTTGCTTGACTGACGGCAGCCATGGATCCAGTCGAGTGCATTCGCTC